>NC_066877.1:25715237-25967241 GCF_022985175.1 Labeo rohita
TGTTCTTATCCGTAAGTGCACGCTGTTTTTCTTGTAGCCTGGTCTTACTGTACTGAAAGAATGGTATGCAAGACAACTTTTGGTACTAAAATACCTAAGAAATAACTATACAGCATCATAATTGCTGATGAATTTGCAACCGAAAGTTAAAAATGATTAGCTGTACTCATCAAGACTTAATTTGTGGGAGAACAAGTCAGATCTAGCACCTCCGGGATTGGTGAATATTGATCTTGCATGCTTTAGGAATGCCAGTACCTGTACGTATGTTTTTAAAAAGTAATCACAAAAGTACAGTACTTTACCTAACCCAGAACTGTCTTTTAAATTCCATCGAAACACTAACAGTGACCCGATTTCACCTTAGCCCTCTAGACCCTCTCACAAAAAGCAGCACCGATCATCACAGCCTGATGAAAGCTAGTCATCTCTGACATCTAGTCATCTATGACCTAATACATCCTTCATCCCAGGATCTTTATAAAACAACAGTGAACTATTGGAGAGTCCTGCTAGGTCTCGTGTAAACAGAGAGAGATCTGATATGCAAAAGACAACAGCATTGTGTGGAAAGAGCAACAAACACAGCAGGCCGTTCCCACACACACCATTCAAAGAGTCTGTGTTTTTAATGAAAGCATAATTATATCTGAAGACAAAGGATTTTAAAACACATTTACGATAAAATGTTATATTAGTTGGAGGAGTCAAAAGACTGTGAAATTTAACTGAGCACAGCAGTTAAGTATACAAAACTTAGAAAATTACCACAGAGAGTATACATAACCTGTTTCAAAGGTTATGAAATCTACTGGCACTGATTAGAAATATACACTGCATATATTTAATGACTTATTACAATTTTTTAAATAATTATATGTTACCTTATATGTAGAGATAGTCACTGTCACTGTAATTCTTTTTAATAACAATAAAATTAAGTCTTAATTATTATTCCAGAAATATTTATACCATTAATCATTACAAATAATCCAGATTCAAGATTGCACCGTATTTGCACAAAGCATGCAGTTAAAGGGATAGTTTACCCAAAAATGAATATTCTGTCATTAATTACTCATCCTCATGTCGTTCCAAACCCATAAGACCTTTTTTTTTTGGGACATAAATTAAGATATTTTTGATGAACTCCAGAAGCTATTTCTTATTTTGTTTTCTTCACGCACAAAAAGTATCTTTGATGTCACACGGTTGTCCTTTCTGGGCCTTAAACGTGGTTGTGTTGCTGCCTATGCAGGCTCAGACAGCTCTCGGATTTCATCAAAAATACCTTAATTTGTGTTCCAAAGATGAACAAAGATCTAACGGGATGGAGGTGAGTAATTAATGACAGAAATTTCATTTTCGGGTGAACTGTCCCTTTAAAAGCTGTAAAGTTTTCAATTAAAGGAAGCATTTACATTGGGATAAATCTATAAACAGCCAATGAATAAAATACTTCAAAAGTGTATGTTCAACCAAATCCAAGGCTTTGGTGAGAAAACAAAAGTGTGAATTATCATCAACTTTTCTCGCTTTCAGAACTGCAAAAACATCCAAGCGCTTTTTAAAAACACCTATAAAGCTGACGGATTAAGACACATCAAGTCTTCTTTTCACGTATAAACACTCTTAAACTTCTGCCGAACAGTTAGCATGGATTGACAATTCTTCTTAAGGTCTTCTGAAATTCTCAGAACTAAAGAAAAAACTGCAGAACTTAAAAATGACTACAGCAACCAGACAATACAGTAAACTTTACTGATGTGTAACCAACAACAATTTTGCCAGTGCACTTTATATTTAAAATACTTTTCAAAACAATTTGAACTTTTTGGCCATTGCACATTATCTATGAATGTTGCTTTTAAGCAACTAACACATTTAAGAATTTCCACCAAGCACCAGCTAAGCCGGGAAAGGAAAACGAAAAACACGGAGTACAGTTGGAACAGAATGATTACAGTCTGTAGCTCCAATCCACTCACACGTCCAGTCTAGCTGTCAATCCCAGCGTTTATTATAAAGTTTGATGCACTGGCTTCTTTGGGAATTTTAGTTGGCAGAAGAAAAATGTATGTGAACTATGTTTACACAACTGGTCCATAAACAGTATTTCACGGAATTGTGCACATTACCAAATAGACTAATAGCAGCTACGTGACGTACCTATGGTCAAATGACCATGTTGATAGATAGATAGATAGATAGATTTTTTTATTTTAAGCAATAAAGCAAATGAAAGCATATAAATATGCACTGTGCTCACCTGTTTCCACAAAAAGACGTCCATTTCGTTTAACTTCCATGAGACCAGCACATGTATGGCAGACAGAATAATTCCAGTGATGACTGCTGCTCTCATCCGCACCGGCAGAAGTGTGTAAATGACATGGATGAAAAATACGGTCCACCAGATGCCTTCAGACGCGCTGCGCGGCTTCACGAGCAGCACGCCGGTCACCTGCACAGCCAGCACCACCAAAATGAGCACATAGCAAACTATCCACATGTGATCCTGATGGAAGCCGTTCCTGTTGCACACGACAATCAGCGTGAGGATGAGTAACATCGCCGTGGAGAAAACCACCACGTAAAGGGGCTGATACACTCCTCCAGCGCAGTGGAACACGAGCATCACCGCGCACACCAGCACCAGAACGGCCATGAGCATCGTCAGGCTGCTCTGGTTAAGTCGGAAAAAGTAGCGCTGGTAAAGCCTCTCCAACTTCTCCGACTGGAACTTCTTGGATTTGAAAATCTGCATCACGCCGTTGCAGCAGGCGCTCATGGAAAAGTTCACTTCTGGCATGAGCTCCTCCTCTGGTTTGGACTTGGTTCTCCTGTCCTCCAAACCCAACTCCACGGACTTGGGTCTCACTTCTCCATCTCGGTACCTCGGGGAAGATCTGTTGTTGTTGCGGCTCTCCTCCCCGTGCTCTTGCCAGGCAGACTTGGATCTGAAACTAACCCGGCTGACGGTGGTCGTGGCTCGGCCCGGTTGGCGCTCGAAGTCATCGTCCTCTCTCCACCGACTGTTGGACCGTATGAGCTTTTTGCAGGAGGATCTGGCCGAGTATGGACATCCGTTCGCCACGGACTCAGACTCGCCCCAAGCGGATCTGTGCTCCGTCCCTCCCCTCAGTCCAGGAGCGCCAGCGCCGGGTGGGCTCACGCTGTTAGATCTGGACATGTTCTCGATTACTACATGCAATTTATGACTTCAGGGTGCGAATTATAGGGGGTTGACTCCCTAATTAACTCTCCGAAGAAAAAGTCTTAAAAGTTTTTGTTTTTACGTACAAACATAAACGTTGCAGAAGCCACGCAAGTTAGAGTGCGCTAAATGTAAATCCTACGCTCGCAAACAGAAATTGCCTTCGCTTGAGGAGGAAACCATAGCAACAGCTGTTTAACAGCTGTTTGTTTTGAGCGACACATAACTGATGGTATTAATAATCAAGTTACTTTAGGCGCACGCCACAAATATATAACAAACCCGCGTTTTGGCGATGTGCAGGAGCCCCCAAAATGGGTTATGCAAAATGAACCAAAACAATCACCGAGAGAAATTGAATTATTCGCACACTGTATAAACATTACACATTAAACTCCAAAATAAATCATAACCTATATTAAAGTCATTTTGCCAAATTTTCAGACCAAGTCAGCTGGAAATTTAAAACAAAAAGTAAATCAAAATTATGTGAGATATACACATGCATCCCATTAAAAACTAAACTAGTAAAAGAGGTGCATTTTTGAATTCATAAAAGCAGCATTTTGCATACTGCTTTTATAAATTAGGACCAGTGAGTACAGAGAGAAACACATTTTGCACGTCAATCCGCTCGGTTTTACATCATTAAAACACTTTAAATAATTAATTAAATATACAAAGTAGTCGTTTGGGACACGTCCTCAGGTGGCTAGAGCATTAGAGGAGGGAAACAGCAGAGGGAGTAATTGTGCGCCCCATTTCAATTCATAGATGCTAATACACAAACCACCTCTGGGTGCAAATTACCGGGGGCGGCATTTAGGAGATTCGACCCCCTAATTAAGACTAGAGCCTTAAGACTAGAAAACCAAATGGTTGTTAAAGTATTAAAACCACATAAGCATCCAGTATATGTAAGCAAGTCGGTCTATATAGAGACTTGAAAAGTTTTAGCACTTAAAAGTTATACAAGTTAGTCAGAGCGTGTATTTTCACCTGTCGCTAAACGGAAGCTAACAAAAAGTCCCGTTCGCCAGATGAGGTAACCATAACAACAGTAAGCTGCTCGCCAGCTTTCCATTGCGATTAGTTTCGATACGCCCATTAAGTGTGACAAAAACGAAAAAGTATCACTTTATTATAGAGTCACATACAACCTAACGTTAGATGTTTTGTTTAAGAAGTCTCTCGGATAACTGATTTTTGTTGCGTTTGCGCGAAACCACGAAAGACTGCCCTCCCAAATTAAATTTACATGTAATAATTTAGCAGATTTCTTTCTTTAAAAAAGCCAACATTTGTTTAAAATAGTCTGCCCACCTTATAATTCGCACACTGCTTAAAACTCAATGAGAACTGACCCTACGCCCATCACGCAAGATCTCCACGTTTTCATGACAGGAGCGAATAGTGTCCCCAGAAGTATGGTTTGCTTTGAGCACGACTCCATGGTGCGTACGCATTGATGCATTGATCCACGCAAGCTGTACACCTGTGAATAAGAGGTCGCAGCCCACTAGATGATTACATGATCACGACTGCTGTGAAAACCTGAGCTTTCCAACGCTCCTGCATGGTCAGTTGCGTCACCCCAAGATGACCTCACAAGTGTCCTTTGGTGAAGGAGTCTTCATCCGTGCTGTGCAGATAGGTATCTCCAATGCTCCTGATGCAGTAGCAGTAACATCATCATCAGCGCTGGCGTCTAGATGAGAAGATGAATTGTCACGCCTCAGGAGCGTCGAATCCGCCCTGCTCGAACGGAGCTGCGTATTGACTGTGCCGGATGAGCTGCACGTCCTTTCCCTGCAGATTCTCAAGACCGAAGCACACAGAATCGATTAAGCGTTTTCCTCCGTTTTGGTGCTTCTTGTCTTTGTATTTCCATTCAACCAAGTATGATCTTTAGGCCCCGCCTTATGAGGGATTCTATTGGATAGCTGGTTGCACAAGTTGCCAATCAATTTTTCTATTGGTCAACCTGTGTGTCAGTTCACAGTGATTTGGATAAGTGGGCGGGACTATCCGCACAGCTGTACGTAAGGGAGAATGGGAAAATTTTGTTTGTTTGTTTGTTATGCTAACATTTCAGGTATAGGCGTATATTTTCAGGTATAGAAGTATATTTTTAATTTAAACCAATAAGTATACTACATTCAGATATTCTGAATATTAAACAATGTACTGGATGTTTTATGTAAATATGAATAATGTCAATGGGAATGTTATTTTCTTTTTTACTTTTCTAAAATGAAATCATTCACTTATTCAGCAATGATTCAACATCTTTTCCCCTCTAACATCGGCTATGTTGTGTAAGTTGTTTATAAACCTGACACTTTTTCCATTTTAAAATGCAGGATTTCAATTGGCAACAGCTGTGAGAAGAGAATTCAACTTTCCTGTGTCAGTTCCAGAAGACAAAAGAACTTGTTGTTTGCAGTCAACAGAGTCATGCTTCCTCGGTTTTGTTTTTTTTGTTTTTTTCATAGGTCTCATGACTCCCATCCTTTAAACAGATGAGATGCTGAGATACAAGCCCTAAGGAAATTTGCTTCGTCTCACTTTAATTTTGAACACAACAGAATGCTTTTTTAAGGCTTTATGAAACCTCAAATATAATCGAGAATAGGCCTATCAAACGTTTAAAATCTGACAGCTTAATCTCATCTGTATGATTTCAAACTGTGCACATGTATTGGACAAGGAAGCTGTTTGTCACAAACTTTTTAAAATAACAATTAAAGCACATCAGGGTCAAAAATGAGTGTAGGCTTGGGGTGAAATTCAAAATGCAAAAGCAAAAATTGGCTCATAATTAACCTTTTAAACACCAAATATACTTCTTAATTCGTATTTGAAGTTAAGTTAATTACTGTAATTATTCAAAAGGAAAGGTTACTTTAGTGAAATAAGCATGTGTTTTGTCATAAAATATATTTGAGTGAATTCAGCATAAAAGGGTGATGCATTGTTTTTAAATGTCAAAAAGCAAACCCCATGGAGCAAACATTGCTCCTTAATAAAAAGGTTAATTTTGTCTGACAAAGAGGCACACAGAACGTGTGCAGTTAAAGGATTAGTTCACTTCCATAATTAATATTTCCTGATAGCTTACTCACCTCATGTCATTCAAGATGTTCATGTCTTTCTTTCTTCAGTCAAAAAGAAATATAGGTTTTTGAGGAAAACAATGGGTTGAAGGTCCATATTGCAGTTTCATTGCAGCTTCAAAGGGCTATACAGATCCTAGCCGAGGAATAAAGGTCTTATCTAGCGAAATAAATGGCCATTTTCTAATAAAAATACAAATTTGTATACTTTTTAACCACAAATGCTCTTCTTGCACTAACTCGGCCTCGCCATTAAGTAGTCACGAACGCGAGACCTAGGCGGAAGTAGCAACCCAGTGTTTACAAAGCGAACATGCAAAGAAAGTCAAATGCGCTTTACAAAAAGGTTGGAGATGAAAATTAGATGGAGTTTTTCACCCTACCCTACCTTTTTTAACCAAGTGCACAGACGAAGAACTAACCTTGTGACTTTTCCAGAGTTACCCTGGTGAAAAAAACAGCATATGCTGGTAGGTATGTTTTGATGCTGGTTTAAACTGGTCCTTTGCTGGTTTATGCTGGTCATGTTGGTCAATAGACCAGCAAAAGACCAGCTTAAACCAGCATCAAAACATACCTACCAGCATATGCTGGTTTTTTCACCAGGGTAGACCAGTATTTGTTGTTAAGAAGTACAGAAACTGACCAATCTTTTGCTAGACAAGACCCTTATTCCTCGGCTGGGATCGTGTAGAGACCTTTGAAGCTGCATTGAATCTGCAGTTTGGACCTTCAACCCGTTGGCCACCATTGAAGTCCATTATATGGAGAAAATACGTGGAATGTTTTCCTAAAAAAAAAAAAACTTAATTTCTTTTAAATTATCTGGAAATGTTCATTCTGGAACCGAACTTCTCCTTTAAAATAAATCAGACCTTATGCTGGAGTCAATGATAGATCTCTACTGCCATCATGTGAAGGAAGGATGAATATGTTGTAGTCCCCTTCACTAAAATGTCATAAAAGTCAATAAAGCTTAATAGGTGTTTAATTGTATACTGAAATAAAGTGAAATAGTTTTTAAATGAAAACTAAAGTATGATAAAGCACCTCAGTTTATAGAATAAAAACAAACTGGCTTTGCTTCCCATGTTATGGTTTATTGTAAATATATATCATCGTATTACTATTCATACAAAGTTTGCTGGTCCCATGCAGAACTTGAATATCAAAAGCTTGACAATGTTGGCATTTTTATTCGAGTTAAGGGTCATGCTTCTATTAACCAAGGTTTAGCCACACCACTTTTACATGCAGTGTTATTCAAAGTTGCACTCCATTCATCCCATGCTAATCTTTTCATGAATAGGCTTGATAAGGAGAACAGGCTTACCACTTTGTTTGCAAAGACTCTATCTGTGCAATAGCGTGGCTCACACTTCAATACGAGAGAGGTTCATTTGCATCGGGAGGGCTGAAGTTGACTGTTCACAATTAGGCAGACGGGCAATGAAGCGTTAAGTTAGTCTTGACTCCCAGCTTTCCCTCCACATTATTAGATTTGACTCATTGGAAAAGCATGACTGGAGGCACTCAAATCCAATTGGCCCCCGTTAGCCGAGGCTTGTGCTCTCTTCTGCTCGGCGTGCGAGTCTCTCCCTGCCAAACACTTCCACGTCGCCAGGCATAAAAGCTCCAAAGTATCTCCTTTTACGACAGAAATGCACATCTAGTACATTAGTAGTATTGACTGTGAGGTCCAACCCAGCAACTCAGCCAATTTCTTTGGGTGATACACCTCTTTTTTCTGCAAACGGCCACAAACCAACAATATATATCCAATACTGAATAAAACAATCCATTAACATTGATCCTTTAAGAAACACAGCACAAAACAAAACAAAAAAGAAAATACTAACAGTAATCATGATGGGAATCAGTAGACGCATAGGTAGTGTGAAAGTCAAGTACGGTTTGAGTTATGAATCATACTCAAATATAAAGTAAATCGATGAGAAACAGAGAGATTTAAGTCAATTAGATTCAAACATCTGAAATACAGTGTACAAAACACACCACACAGGAAAATGATGAAACATTTCTTCTGGTTAACACCACCAGATGCAGCTAACTGTATTTTTGCCCTTTGTCTGAATGATATCTGCTACAATATTTGGTCTGCAATTCTACATTTAGAATTAAAAATAAAAATGTCTGCACACAGTAGCTGATGTACTAGTATGGGAATGACATTCCTTCTCCTTTTAAACACCATTTGTGTAGTTACAGGATGCCTAAAATCACCAACTGCAACAGTTCTGGACCCAAATAATATCGTTAACAATCATTCTGCATATCTGGCCTGTTTAACTGACAAGAACACCTTGTCTTTTTTTTTTAAACAAATCTGTAGTGTGGCTTTTAAAGGTTATCCGCTTGTTTCTGTTTTCGGTGCGATCAGTCTGCTGTGTGCGGCAACTGCAAGGCGAGTTATTCCACTTTGCTGTACTCCTCCACGTGACCCAGAACTTTCTTCCTCTGGCGCATCATGTGGAAATAGAGCTGAGGGAATACTGAGAAACACGGACAAAGACAGTCATTAACAGGAACAGAGTTGTTCATTCACTAGACAAGAATGAGCTTCAAGAGATTTCGAAGCTATACAAGATCAACTGAGGAATTGGTTATTTACAGACGGAAGATATCAAAACAAAAACGTGATGTATATTCTCTTTGTCCAGGAATTAAAAACTCACAGGGGATATAGGAGATCATGATGAGGATGAGGAAGGTGTGGTAGTCAAAGGAGAAGTTGTATTTGTTAGGCAAGGTGATGGAGTATAGCCCTGTTTTTTGCACGTATGGCAACGCGGCGTAGATCGTCAAAAGTTCCCCTGCCACTCCCATAGGGTACAGCACGATAAAAAATGTGTACCTGTGAAGGTTTGAAGAACAAAATATGTAAATACAGATGAAGTCAAAAGTTTACACACACCTTGCAGAATCTGCAAAATGTTAATTATTTTACCAAAATAAGAGGGATCATCCAAAATGCATATATGTTTTTAATACTGACCTGAATAAGACATCTCACATAAAGAATGTTCACATATAGTCCACAAAAGAAAATAGTAGTTTTTATATTTATAAATATGACCCTGTTCAAAAGTTTACATACGCTTGATTCTTAATACTGTTGTTACTTGAATGATCCACAGCTGTTTTTTTTTTTTTGTTTTTTTTTTTTTCTTCTTCTCAGTGATAGTTGTTTATGAGTCCCTTACACAGTTAAACTGCCCGCTGTTCTTGAGGAAAATCCTTCAGCTCCTACAAGCATTTTTGTGTTTTTGAACCCTTTCCAACAATGACTGTATGATTTTGAGATCCATCTTTTCACACTGAGGACAACTGAGGGACTCATATGCAACTATTACAGAAGGTTCAAACACTCACTGATGCTCCAGATGGAAACACAATGCATTAAGAGCTGGGGGTGAAAACTTTTTGAATTTGAAAATCAGGGGCCAAACTGGCTAAACATTGGAGTGAGACAGACTCTGAGCTGGACTGGATCAAAATAGAACAGAAACTGGCTTCACCATTTCATCCCATTAGCATTCTCTCGCAAAGCTCTGGAGCTAAATGGGACTCAAATCCAGTGATAACGCACTCAAGACACGTCTGGAGAAAAATTCAGAAACTGTGGAAGACATTACATCATAAACAGTCATATGCTTAACTGTGGAAAAATCCAGATATCTGTACAGGCAAAACAGGGGTGTTCCAAAAACAGTGGCAGCTTGAAGGGGTAACTGTAATTGGCGATCTATATGAGAATAGAATTTTTACGTCCTATTCTGAACTGGTGAAAAAATATAATATTGTCAGCCAAAGAAATTTTTGGAAGTATCTGCAGATCAGACACTCTGTTAAAAACAAATTTAATGCAAGTGATAACCCTGTGTATGCCTATCTTAAGTTACCATTTTTAACCCAAACAGCTTTTATGTGTTACAAATTATAGCTTAATGTAAATGCAGATACTTGAAATAACCTGAAAACAATATGGCAGAAGGATTTGGGGATTAATATTCATGATAATGAGTGGCTGGATATCTTATCTAATGTGGGTAAGAACATAAGGGAAGCTAGGGGGAAATTCATTCATTACAAAATAGTACATAGATATTATACTACACCATCTAGACTTTACAGGATGGGGATAGCTGGAAATAGTCTATGTTGGAAATGTAAGGAAGAAGAGGGCACTTATTTACATATGATTTGGGAATGCTCCTTAGTTCAGCCATTCTGGCATAAAATTCTGAGAATACTTAAAGAGTGGTTGGGCTTTAATTTACCTGTAGAACCACAATTATGCCTTCTTGTAAATACATCAGTTGTACCTAATGTAGCAAAAATTGCATTTACCCTTATTAAGACTGGTTGTATCACAGCTGCCAGGATGATTTTACGCAATTGGAAATGCCCCAAACCCTGATTTGAAAGATTGGATTGATGGGATGATTGAAATTGCATCATATGAGTGCATGTTGGGAAACTGCAAAATGAGAGAGAAATGAAGAAAACATGGGATCATTTTTGGCAGCATATAAAAATGGTGTGATGATCAGGACTCCCACTGTTTAATTTCCATGTACAAAAGTTTTCACCCCCCGGATCTTAATGCATCGTTTTTCCTTCTGGAGCATCAGTGAGCGTTTGAACCAGTGTTGCCAAGTATGTGGTTTTCCCGTGGAATTGGGCTACTTTAACACTGTTGGCACAGGTTGTTTTTGATGTCCGCGGGCTGAGGCGACAACAATAGCGTCATATTTAGCAAACAAAAAAATTTCATTTCGAGGATTCCCCTCGAAATGCGATTGGGCTAGTTTTGAGTAGCAGTTGGGTGGGTTCTGTTGTGAAAATCTGGCAACCCTGGTTTGAACCTTCTGTAATAGTTGCATATGAGTCCCTCAGTTGTTGAACAGGGTCATTTTTATAAATTCAACTATTATTTTCTCTTGTGGACTATATGTAAATGTCTTTTATCTGAAATACCTTTTTCAGGTCAGTACTAAATCAAAAATAACAAGAGTACTCAAACTCTGTGAAGCTTCACCTTGCCCATTTGATGAGGTAAGGCAGATGGTTGAGCAGGCTGAAGGTGTAGAAAGAGTAACGGATGATCTCCGTGACCGTCCAGGCCACCACAAAGAGGAGAACACTGTCTTCACTTTGGACCTAAAACGAGACAAACTGTAAGTCACACAGAGAAGAGACGGAATTGCACAGCAATCACCAAAATTTAGTTGAGAACCATGCGGTTATGTCTGCTACTGTTCCATCGCAATTCACTGAAGCCACTCGACACACAAAAATGGACTACTGAGAACGTCAGAAACGGAAGCACTTCAAAAAGCATTCAGGCCCATCAAAGGCTCCAACTTCTACACACATACAGGCTTGAAAGAAGGTTATTTGAGCAACAGAAACATACACAGGCACACATGGCATTACATATTAGTATTACTATCCAGTTTTGGTTCAAGCAGGCTTCTCGTAGGAATAACTTACAGAATTATACACTTCAGCTCAGACACGTCTTTCTCTGGGATAGACAATCAGAACTTGATTCTTAGTTTCAAAGAACTTAAAATAAATAACACGTTTTCTTTACACTAAAATTCTACTAATGTAGGATTTGGCTTTTGATGAGCTTTGAAGTATTAAACCAGCTGTTGAAATCCACTAGATGGCAGTAGACAAGAGTCAATGAAACAAACATGGAAATATCGCTCATAATGGTATCAGGAACTTTAATGATAAAGAGTAGTTTGAGATTGATGGCATAATGATTACTTATTAACTTATTTTAACTTGATTAACTTATTAACGTAACTTATTTATTTATTTATTTATTTTAACGCCATGTCAGCAGCAAAGCTATCTTTATGGCAAAAACAAAATTTAAATATCAAAAATTTGTAAAAAGCCATATAAGACATTAAAGGTTAATACCACATATTAAAAAAAATATCTAAAGTACACTCAGGTGATACTTTTTTAAATACATCAGTTAAACACATCTTGTCGTTGTCGTTAAAAACAGTACAGTTTATTTGCTTGATAATGGATTTTCATATCATAATATAACATTAATAGATTACATCAACTAACTGTGATGTTATCAACTAAAATCTGTGTTATTATTAACTAAAAACCAAAATAAAACAATTAAACATTTTCACTAATTAAATCTGAAATAAAATATAAATATTAGGTTACTTAAACTTAAAAAATTAAATAAATAAATAATAATAAATAACAATAACAATAATAATAATAATAATAATAATAAATAAAATAAGTTTAAGTTGAAGTATTAAAATGAATAAAACATAAAAATGAATTGAAATTGAAATTTTAAAATAATAATAAAAAACTGAAATAATTTAAAAAAAACAATCACAAATTACTAAAACAATTTAAAGTAAATTAAATATTAGAACAACACCCAATTAAAATATTCATACCTACTAAAACAGTCTATAAATAATTTGAAAATAACACTGTAACATATACAAGCTGACCTGAAATAAAAAATGAATATTAGATAACTTAAACTTTAAAAAACTGAAATGAAATAAGTTAAAGTTGAAGTATTGAAATGAATAAAACATATAAATAAAGCTACAGTAAAATAATAAAAAACGCTTATAAAAATGACAAAAAACATAATAAATTACTAAGACAATTTAAAATAAAATGAAAATAATATAAAAAATAACAGAAAAAAATATTTATAAATACTATAACAGTCTAAAATAATAATAAAAATAATAATAATTCTAAAATAACACTGTAAAATATACAAGTTAAAAGCATAGTTTACAAAAAAAAAAAAAAGAAAAAGAAATTGTGAATCACTTTTATGTTGCACCAAACAATTACTGGTAGCCATTAACTCATACAGTAATTTTTTTAAATAACTTCAGGGTAAGAAAATGATCACAGATTTTCATTTTTGAGTAAATTATCCCTTTAAACATAAACTTACTTCTCTAACACTGTGTGTCACTGCCCAGGTAAGAAACACCCGCGACATCACTTGGAACCCAGTCAGGACCACCGAGGAGGGAACAATTCCTTCGCAAAATTAAAAATGTTGAGTAAAGAAATTAATCATTTGCACTTTTGCAGTGGGGGTTCAATCACAGTAATGAGTTGTGACAAAGCAAACATAAAATAATCTTAATCCATTACACTTAACATTACGAGAGAGACATAATACAGAATTTTAAACATTGAGTAAGCATGGTTATGATATAACAAACAGTGCTGCAGGACTGGTTGTTTGCACTGGGAAAGGTCACATTAAGCTTTAAGTCCCAGATAATGAGGTGTGGACTGTGAACTCTATGCTCCACGGGTGCAGTGAGACTCTTTATCACATTATCACTGTCAGACTGGCAGAGAAACCAGCACCCTCACTGACAACAGCACTGCTGGGTTAAAAAAAGCTTCTCTTGCATAGCCAATCTGATCTATATACTTCACCTAGTGTATATTTATAGTAGAAATTAATAAGAGACTGTTATTAGCAGCAGAGTGCACTTACCCACTGCACAATGCAATATCTGTGAAGAGAGGAGAGAACAAATATTATAAGGTGCACTCAACTTCGAGGAATGATCATTTTTAGCTAGTGCTGTCAAATGATTAATCATGAATCACATCCAAAATAAAAATTTTTATCTACTTAATATATGTGTATACAGTGTACATTTATTATGTTTATATAAATACATACACATACAGTATATATATATATATATATATATATATATATATATACACACAGTACACAAACATATATTATGTAAACAGAAACTTTTATTTTGGATGCAATTAATCACAATTAATCGTTTGACAGCACTATTTTTAGCATAAAAATAATCAAATTAAACTTTGTAAGGTGAAAAAATAACATAGGTTTCTCCAGTGTGAAATCAGGCAAAATAATTAACAAACAAAAAATAAATAAATAATACTAATACTATATATATATATATATATATATATATATATATATATAATGAGTTATTTACAAAAACAGGCAACTCTTTTTTTTGTTTTTTTCAATAATCATGTTTTTTTATTGTTATCATTTTTTTTATGTTTTATTGTGTTAGTTAGCTGTATTTGGTTATTTTTACTTAATCAAAATAACACAAATGCAGTTTGATTGAGATTAACTGAAATGCACAATGAAAAAACATGATTTTTTTCCCCAAATTTCATTTTTATTTCACCATTTAAAATATTCTTAATGTTTAAGTGTCTTATGCTCACCAAGGCTATATTTATTTGATCAAAAATACAGTACTAATGTGAGATAAAAATGTACAATCTATAGTAGCTCTTTTCTATTTTAATCCGTCTTAAAACGTAATGTAATATGATGCCATTGCTTGATTTTCAGCAGCCATTACTCCAGTCTATAATGCTAAAAATATATAAAATTCTTTACTTATGTCCTCGCTGAAAATGATGAATTTCTTTAAAAAAAAAAATAAAAAAAATTACCCTCAAACTTTTGCGTACGTGTACGTATATTTATGCATTTAGCAGATTCAAAGCAAGTTTGCAACTATTTAATAATTTACAACTATAATAATAATAATTTATTATTTATATATTAATACACTTACATTTTTACCAAAAATAAAGAAAGCTAATTTCATAATTATGAATTAATTTAAATAAATAAAGCTCCCACAACACTCACCTCAAGGAGGGCACCAGTCTGAAAGAACTTTAGGGGCTTCTCTCTATTGAGTAATAAAGACCATGGTAGCTTCCTCTCGCAAGGTATGCACGAACCAGACCAACAGCAATGACCAGCCATCTAGATAAAAAAGATTCATAGAGTAACTCTGTAGTGCCACTCGTCCTTGCTTTGAGAGAAGAGGGCATTTCCGCAATGCACACAGGAGTGGAACTGCATGCAAATCTCTTACAGCACAGCAGTTAACAGCAAATAGTGGCATGTAACAGTCTCATTCAAATACATCCAGCACATTTATTGCTAAACACATGCACTGATGCAAAATATACACAAGAGCTGAATACACTACAACTTTTCAAAAGAATTGTTTTTTCGTTTTAACATCCCTTATCTGCCACAGTCATATATGAGCAGCTCTTGGTATAAAATGACAGAATAGCATCTTTTTTCTGAATATCACCAAAAACAAAAGGCTACTTGTGATTTCAAAAAGCAAAATAATGCACATAGTACATTACTGTACAAAGTTTAATGCCCATGTGAGATATCATGAAATGGTCTCACGCTGAAAAGCACGGACTGAATTGCATCATCAAACTATTCCTGATTGCATTCTGGACTCCAACAGACGTTGCGAAAATGTGGCAAACCCGGTTTGGTTACTAATGCTGCTGCTGCAACTGCACTGGGAAGTTCAATTCATTTGAGCAAAACAGTTCGTTTTAATAAAACTGTTAAACTTCCAGAAGAACAATATATGAATAGTTTACTCACCCCCTTGTCATCTACGATGTTCATGTCTTTCTTTCTTCAGTCTTAAAGAAATTATGTTTTTTGAGGAAAACATTTCAGCATTTTTTCCCCATATAATGGACTGATATGGTGCCCCGATTTTGAACTTCCAAAATGCAGTTTAAATCCTGCTTCAAAGGATCACAAATGCACTTGTAAACAATCCCAGCTGAGAAAGAAGTGTCTTATCTAGCTAACCCTAACCCTAACGATCGGTTATTTACATAAAAAAATACAATTTCAATACTTTTTATTCTCAAACGCTCGTCTTGCCTTGCAGTCCTTGAACTCTGTGTACTCTGGCTCAAGACTCATTAGGGTATGTCGAAAAAAATCTGACCCAGTCATGCAAAAAAGATCAAACACCCTTAACAAAAAAGGTAAAACAGTGATATAGGACGATTTTAGGTTGAGGGAGAACATGAGATGGGAGTTTTTGACATACCCTAACTGTCATGAACAGGCAGAGTAAAACAAGACGGGCGTTTGGCATTAAATAAGTATATAAATTGTATTATTTTTATTAAAATAACCAATCGTTTCACTAGTTAAGACCCTTCTTCCTCAGCTGGGATCATTTAAACTGCATTTTAGAAGTTCAAACTCGGGGCACCATATCAGTCCATTATATGGGGGGAAAATGCTGAAATGTTTTCCTCAAAAAACAATTTCTTTATGACTGAAGAAAGAAAGACATGAACATCTTGGACGACAAGGGGGTGAGTAAATTATTTGTAAACTGTTGTTCTGGAAGTGGAGTTCTCCTTTAAAACAGGTTCTTCACTTACAGTCGAGTGATTCGAAAACTATTCGGTTCGACCGAATCGCAAAATAAAACAACAACAGCAGTAGAACGATTCATCATCCTCAAGCCTAGAAAGCGAGAGTATAAAGTCTTAAAAGTCATGTAAACTTCCGTAGTGATTTTTTTTCCAGTCGTACTCAGCTCAGATATAGTTGAATCAATTAAATGTACTTTGTATGAGTGCAAAAACTGAAACGACCAGCGAGTGTTCATTCAGACACTTCTGAATCATTACTCAAGCGATTTTTATGAGTACTCGTGATTTTTTTTCAACATTTTCAACAGATTTTAGTACGCAAGTAAAGCTTTACTTATATAGCACCTTTTAAAAACAGTGTTTACAAAGAGCTTTCTTAAACAGAAATGCATTCACAAAGAACAAAAAAAAATCTCAGATATTTTACTAGCAATATTTTAGTAAAATATAGCCATTTATCACTGCTTAAATTAATCTATATGTATTTTTATTTCCCAGAAGTTGTGTTTATTCCAACATCCCATCTCAAAACCCAAAGTGATAAAGAAACGAATAGATTCAACCGAATCGATTCGTTTTCGAAACGGACAGAATTGTGCAACAGTTTCGGGGTTACGAAGGGTAAGGTGCACTGTTACAACCACATCAGCTACTGCTTATTAAACTGCATATTGCTATATATAAACCAAAATAGACAATAAACTCAGTCGTACGTCCATTAATGTAATCTAACCGCACGAACAGACTCGCTACTGTAACATAAGAACAATGCATTCATGCAACCAATGATCGCTGTCAACCACTCTATGGCGTGTTAAATAGGCGTTAATAGGATTTACATTGCATTGCATTAGCAGAATATTCAGAATCATTTCATTTGCTTGAAACCCACAACAAACTGTGGCAAATCATGCGATATAAACTCAAAGGGGAGGTAACCGCAAATCTGTCAAGCACTTTGAGCACGCTGTCTGAAATCTAACCATTCATTCTCCAAGTCACACGCTTGAGAGCACGGAAGCGCATTTGATTTTCATCATACCCTGCTGTCATAACCACGTTGTAAATGACCAGATATGCGGTGGCCAGCGTTCCGGGTCCCCTTTTCTTCTTGTTACTGGAATCACTGTGCGCTGTTTTGCTGGTCCCCATGGCAGGTGCCGACATGACTGAACTATCATTAGAAAGACTGGATCATCCAAATGGTCCCGGTGAATAAAGGCGTGTGGCCTTGCTGACATGTATAGGAGGTGCTTGTGAATGGAGCGCCCCCTGGCGAGGACATGGTGTAAATTCTGTTTCGTGTAGCACTCGGTAGATTCGCTTGTTTACGGACGTGTTTAGAAATCAAAACAACAAAACGATTTTTATTAATAACAATTATAATATTGATAAACTAGCAGCTCTGAGATGAGTTTTTGGGTACAGAAATTTCATAAACATCCATTCCAGTCGCTAGATGGCAGTGCGGTCAAACGCACTGGTCTTTAAAATGACTCAACTTATGCCTGTCGGAAATATAGATTTATATGATAAAAACAAATAACTGAAATAACCTGATTTATTTTCTTACTATTAACATAAACTCTAAATAAACTTAAAATCTAGAATCGTTTGACTGTTGTGACACGTATGCGATTTCTGACAGGCATTGCGTTCGACTACTAAGTTTACGGAAGAGCAACTGGTGGAAGTGAACGCAATTTAATGGATGAGAGAACGATAAATCGTCGATCTACGTAAATAATACGCTTGAATTTAAGCTTTAATACATAGGAAAAGGTGGCAAAATGCCTTTATTTGGCCAAAACCCGTTCGATCAGGATGTGGGTGAGTTTGACAGTGATGTTTTTGTCGAAGTGATGTGATATTGACAAGTCAGTCAGTTAACAGGGCCGATCTAGCGCAATGCTCGCTGTCATAGCCTTAAGATCTTTGCTGTTTGTTTTGTTTGTTTCCTTAATTATTCGGATTTCTTGTATGTCTTATATATTGGGATTTAACTATTAAAGCTGTCAAGCGTAATTAGCATACATGACACCGTACTTGTAATATTGTTTTACATTTCTGAAACTTTTTAGATAAACACTTAGCATTTTTAATATTCAGTTTAAATGTTGCCTGTCAAAAAGATATTTAGAGTTCTGTGGGGTTTAAATACAAAGTTTATCATAGTAAAATGTTAAGATGTTTATTATTTCAATAAATAACGCTGTTTAACTTTTACATATTTTAATGTGAAAACGTACATCTAAAAGGAAATAGTATATTATGTTCCTAATATAGTGTTTATATAATCAAAATACTCCTCCAGTAAAAAAAATAAACATTTCAACCCATTTCCAGTAAGCATGAATGTCTGAAAGAGTAATGGGAGTTCATTTATTTAATGTAACACACAATAGCATGTACAAATGTTTTTCTTTTCATAGCTTTGTTCTTTAAGAGCTTAGTGTGTATGAACTTGTGACACTATGTTATTCTGTGGAGGGGTGTATACACTTGATTATTGTCCATTTCAAGCTGTACTTTGCAGGATGTCGCAATGCAAATGTCTCTGTAGTCATTAAAAGTTAGTCATTCAAATGCGCCCAGTTGTTTTATTCTTGAAGGAGGGGTGAAATAATCTGTACTAGTGGATTATCATAGAAATGGTCGTTGTGCTTGTTGAGACAAGTTGGATATGCAAAATAACAGGCAAAACAGGCTACTATGTCTGTTTAACGGGATGCACAGAAGCCTCTTGGTTTACAAATATTTTTGCAAAAAATTGTTCGATACCTAGGATGTAAATCTGATCATATTCACACTGGTTTTTATTATTATTATTAAGAGGCTTATTTGAATTAATTTCTTTGAATGCTCTTTCATTCGCATTTTCAGAGAAAGCAACTAGTGAAACCAACACATCAGAGGACTGGGGCCTCATTATGGATATCTGTGACCGGGTCGGGACAGCTCCCAATGGGTGAGCTGAAATATCAGCATATAAACAAGATTTGAATTGCTATATGTGTTTAATGCTTATTTTAGTACTAGTTACTAACATTATTGTTGCTTGCATATATTCTTTTTCATTTTATATAGATACATTTTGTTTGATATTTATTTGTATTTTTATTTTTTTTTTTATGTCACAAATGGTACACTACCGGTCAGAAGTTTTGAACAGTAAGATTTTTTTTAAAGAAGTCTCAAGCCTGCATTTATTTGATCCAAAGTACAGCAAAAACAGTATAACTTTGAAATATTTTTACTAATCAAAGTAACTGTTTTTTGTTTGAGTATATTTGAAAAAGTCATTTATTCCTGTGATCAAAGCTAAATTTTCAGCATCATTTCTCCAGTCTTTAGCTGATCCTTTAAAAATCTTTCAAAAATCATTCTAATATGCTGATTTGCTGTTATTGTTATCAATATTTAAAACGGTTGAGTAAATTTTTTCAGGATTCTTTGATGAATAGAAATATCCAAAGATCAGCATTTATCTGAAACAAAAAGCTTTTGTAACATTATACCATTCTATTTTTTATTTATTTGTTTTTTGATGGGATGGGGGGGGGGGGTCATAGAAATTAATACTTTTATTTAGAAAGGGTGCTTTAAATAGATAAACTTTCTATTCATCAAAGAAACCTAAAAAAAATCTACTCAGCTGTTTTCAAACTAATAATAATAATAATAATAATAATAAATATTTTTTGAGCAGCAAACAAGATTATTAGAATGGTTTCTGAATGATCGTGTGACAAGTAATGATGCTAAAAATTCAGCTCTGAAATCACAGTTATTACGTTTTAAAATATATTAAAACAGAATAGTCATTTTGAAATAGTACAAATATTTCCTTTTTCCGTTTTTACCATTTTTGCTGTACTTTGGATCAAATAAATGCAGGTTTGGTGAGCAGAGGACTGTTCAAAAACTTTCGACCTGTAGATACAATATAGATACAAAATGGTGCATCTCTCTCTAATACAAATATTTGTTTGTGTCTCTGTTTGTCGTTTTCACTTTTTTTCCTGTCACAGTGCAAAGGATTGTCTCCGGTCAATCATGAAGCGTGTGAACCACAAGGTCCCTCATGTAGCCATGCAGGCGTTAACGGTGAGCTCTTCATCTTCAGTTCCCATTGTTGTCAAACAGAGTTGCACCCAAAGTTTAGTAAAAGATATAAGTTGTCACAAGTGTCTGTGTTCTTGGGAAAGTTAACCTATGTATAGCCTGTGTGTAGTCACTGCACTGGGATAGAAGAAACGTATGCTGTAAAAGCTTTAAAAGCTCCAGAGCGCTTTAGCATCTGGAAATGACAGGCCTCTCTGTGGGCTCCCACTCTGACTCTCCCATCATCTCAGCTTGCGAAGATATCTCACTCTATTTTTAGATATCATCTAATTCTTTCTTATCTGGCTGCCTCTTTACAAAAATGTATTACATGGGTATTACAAGGGAATAAAGTGGGTAGATATTTATTATTATTATTATTATTATTATTATTATTGTTATTCATTTTTATGATGATATCACAAGTGTTACAAGTGTGCGATCACTGTTTGTATAGAAATTTGTTCATGGAAATATCTTTAGTAAATATAGGTTTTACGATACCTGTTCACACATTGGCAAATCTGAATCAGTTTTTTTTAAAACCATATATTCAGCTTTTTCAAATAACAGGAAACAGGTTTTTATGCAAATAATGGTTGCTCAAATATTGCTGTATTTTCCCTGTTTAGTTGCTGGGTGCCTGTGTTTCAAACAGTGGAAAAATCTTTCACCTAGAAATCTGCTCACGGGAGTTTGCCAGCGAAGTTCGTAGTGTGTTGGGCAGGGTAAGGAACTTCAGCTTACTGTACAAATTATAGTGTCATTGCATAAATTAAGGCAAATCTTTTTTTTTTTTTTTTTTTTTTAGAATAATAAGATTGCTTGTCTGTTAATAATGTCTACCATCCTCATTCTCTTCTTTTCAGGTTCACCCAAAGGTCGCTGAGAAACTCAAGGCCCTGATGATGGAGTGGGCCGAAGATTTCCAGAAAGACCCACAACTGAGTCTCATCAGTGCCACCATCAAGTCCCTCAAAGAAGACGGAGTGTCCTTTCCCACCATAAACACCCAGGTATTCCTATTATTAACTAACAATATGATCCTGTTGGATCTCACTGTGTGATGTTAGATGTCTGTAAACACAAAACGCTGATGAACAGACAGCAACTGCTGGTATTTGGCCTAGATATATGACCCTGTTTTTTTTGGCTGGGTTTACTTTCATAGCAACTTTTTACATCCTATTTTTGCATAGTTCATTAGTTATTCTGTTTGTATTTCCTGTGCTGGTAGGTCACAGAAATCTGTGACAGATGCATCTGTGTCACCTTGTTGTCATGTCATGTCTGCGGTGTAGGTCATTGCGATGTTCTTTTAAAGTTTCCGGGACTGATATTGTCAGATATTGGAATTTTAAAATGGAGGAAAATATTGTGTATGTTGTTTTTGGATTAATTTACTAATTAATGTTTAATAACTGTGTATATGATACCGTTACACTACCATTCAAAATGTTTGGTGACAGTAATATATGTAGATAGACAGATAGATGGATATGTGACCCTGTACAACAAAACCAGTCTGAGGTCGCTGGGGTATATTTGTAGCAATAGCCAAAAATACATTGTATGGGTTGTATATTGTATAAACTTTCCATTGATGTATGGTTTGTTAGGATAGGACAATATTTGGCCGAGATACAACTATTTGAGAATATGAGGGTGCAAAAAAAATTTAAAGGTGAGAAAATCACCTTTAAAGTTGTCCAAATGAAGTTCTTAGCCATGCATGTTACTAATCAAAAATTAAGTTTTGATATATTTACGGTAGGAAATTTACAAAATATCTTAATGGAACATCTTTACTTAATACCCTAATGATTTTTGGCATAAAAGAAAAATCAATTATTTTGACCCATACAATGTATTTTTGGCTACTGCTACAAATGTATACTTTTTTTTTCTTAAATAAATTAAAACCTTTATTCAGCAAGAACATTAATTTAGTTAAAAGTGACAAAAGATTTCTATTTTAAATAAATCCTGTTCTTTTGAACTTTCTATTCATCAAAGATTCCTAAAAATTACCACCGTTTTAACAAAATATTAAGTAGCACATGTGTTTTCAACATTGATACTAAGAAATGTTTCTTGAGCACATATCAATAAATCACCATAGAATGATATCGGAAGGATCATGTGAGACTAAAAACTTGAGTAATGGCTCCAGCTAAATCAGTTTTGCCATCACTGAAAAAAATCCATTTTCAAATGTAGTAAAATAGAAACAGTTCTTTTAAACTGTTATAATAGTTAACTATTTTACTGTTAGTAATATAAAACGCTTTCTTGATCAAACTTTTAAACTCTTGAACTTTTGAACGGTAATGTATCGCAAACTTTTCATTATTTTATTGTTGGGTGATTTTTATTTTTTTTTTATTTTTACTGTTTTGTTTGGCCAGTCTTTACATTGAAAGTACACCATAAATGCTCATAGTTAATAACCAATAGTCAGCCACCTCTGTATGAGAAATGGATTATGAGTTAATCATGTGACTAAACATGACCACTGTCTCTCACATGACATACCTGCTAACACTTTAGCTATTTAGGTTAGAGGCATATAAATCAGCAGAGTTCGTCTGGAATGCTAAAGCATGTGTGTAAGCTTGAGACGAGAATCAAGAAGACAGAGTGGAATTTCCTGTCACATATTTGCCATATTGCCCTCATGACCAATGAGATGTCAATTCTGCTTTGTTCTCCTTTTCCTTCATTTATTTTGTTAGATCATTGTTTGACTAAAGGGCAAGTGTGTAAACATTTCTGTAGCTGTTAATGAGTACATAAAATAGCTACATAAAATGGGTCATAAGACTTTACTGTGTCACTCTAACGTCATCATATACATGTTATCTCAAAAACCTACTTATGTAAATGGTTTGTGGTGTTGAGTCATTGGTTAACTGTTTGATATCAGTTTTTTTCTTGAGTATATATTCTGGTACACCTATAGATGGCATTATGGTTCTGCGTTCATATAGCAGTTGTTGTTCCCTGTATAAAATGACTTTTTCAAAGTCAGTTATAATGTGATATCCACTTGCAGAGCTCCAGCACAAAGCCCAACAGCACTCCTGCCACCAGCAGAGCTGCTGATGATGATGATCTGGCCAAAGGTGAGGAAGGCTCTTAATGCTAACATAATTTCATATAATTTTTTTGTTATTATGCTTTATTTAATTCTGTCTGACAAATGATTGTGGCATGCTGCCAATGCATCATAAAAAATACTTTGGCACCGTAACTGTGTGATCAAGCTATCGTCCTCTGTACCCAGATAATAAGTGTATGTGTTTTGCTCGGCGCAGCCATTGAGCTGTCCTTACAGGAGCAGAAACAGCAGGCAGAGACACGACCCCTCACCATGATAGCTGATCCACCCTACAACACCAACGGAGGGAAAGAGTCCCGTAAAGTACGTGCCCTCTATGACTTTGAAGCGGCTGAAGACAATGAGCTCACTTTTAAGGCTGGAGAGCTTGTGATCATCCTTGATGACAGGTAAACTAATTGTTCAAGGACATATTTTAATCAATTTTACATACATATTGTGTTTAAAATTTTATATATTCATACATATAGAGAAATTATTTTATTTACAATTTCATTTGTTTGTCTTTAAATTTCCCATTAACCAATGTCAGAAAAATAATGTTATTGTTATCCAACAGTGATCCAAATTGGTGGAAAGGAGAGAATCATCGAGGAGTAGGCCTCTTCCCATCAAACTTTGTCACCACCAACCTGAATGCTGATCCAGACCCTGGTAATACACTTTGTAACCTAGATTTTTGTACGGGAATAATGTAGTTTTTCTACTCATTTTGCACATACAGATCTCATGAATTCCTTTCCTGTAGTTATGTATGTAGAGAAGACCGTAGCCCCAGAGGAGCCCATCATTGAAGTCAAAGCTGAGCCTGAGCCTGTGTATATAGATGAGGTGAGTGCTGGATGATCTTCAGCCACACATCTCTACTTACCTGGAGAAGTGTAATTGATCTGATCAATGGGTTCTTGTTGGAGCTTTGTTTTCTTATGTTGATCGTTGACTCTGTTCTCTACAGGAGAAGATGGACAAAACTCTGTACCTGCTCCAGAACACAGACCCTGCAGATGCGTCACCTGATGGCCCAGAGCTGGTCACATTAGAAGGTACCAGAAAGACCCTTCTTTAGCTCTTGTTTAACGTCAGTTACATTTACAGTTGCAATCAAAATTATTCAACCCCCTTGACCTGCAAGACATTTTGCTGCAGAGAACAAAATGTTATGAAAACAATTCAACAAAGGCATCAGTACACTATTGGAGAAAGTTTATTAATACACATTTGAGTAGTTCTGAGAATGTAAGTTGATGAAGAATGAAAAAAATTAAATTGTCTTTAAACATTCATGTTTTAAATTTATTCAACCCCCAAAAGTAAAATTTGGTGCAGAATCTTTTATTCTTTAAAACCACCAATAAATGCTGTCTGTAAGTGCTTAGATTCTGCAGTATTGGCCCATTCCTCACCTGAAAAGCTTTCAGATCACTGATAATCTTTGGTTTTCACTTTGCCACTGCTTTCTTCAAATTCAACCAAATATTTTCAATGAGAATTAAATCTAAATAAGTAGATTTGGATGTTTACTTTGGAATGATTGTCCTGCAGGAAAGTCCACTGATCATTAACTTCAGTCATTGCACCAAAGGCATCACAATTTTTGCCAGAGTGGCCTGATACTTCAAAGAGTCAGTGATATCCTTTATACGTCATGATTTTCACTTCCTCCTACAGTTAAACACCCCCATAACAGGACTGATCCACCTCAATGTTTGACTGTGGAGATGGTGTTCTTCTGCTTACAAGCTTTGCCTTTTTTGCACCAGACATACCGCTTATCCATAGGTCGAAAAAAGATCCAGTTTGGTCACATCACTCTATAAAACATTCTTACAGAACTTCACAGGTCTATCCAAATGAATTTTAGCATGTTCAGTTAGGCATTTTTGTTATTCTTGTTCAAGAGTGGCATTCGGCAAGGTCTAAATGTATGTATGTGTAACAGCCCAAGCGAATTCTGTTTTGTTTTTGTTTTTTTTATATTTTCTAAAGGCTTAGTTGTGTTTTATGACAATTTTCCCTACCATATAAATAAGTGAATTAAAAACACATTGTTGACTAGGGGTTGAATAATTATGACAGCTGTGTTAACACAGTAAAAAAAACATTGAATAATTAAGACATAGCTGTGTTATTAACACTGTTAAAAAATATATTGTATATTGACATCACTTTTAATATGTCAGTAAAGTGTTGTAGATGCAATTTTTTTTTAAGTTCTGGATCTTCAGAAAACCTTGTATTTGTAAAGTACCCTTTTTCACATTTCTAGGGTTCGCAGAAACGGAATTTGTCACAGTTGGATAAAATCTATAGTGGTGAAATCTATTTTTGCATTCCAATTTGCTCCAGTAGCAACAGAAAAAAACTCACAATAACATTACGTTATTAACATTTTTAAACATGACTTTCTGATAATGGAAAAAAAGTTTTGAGGAATTAATTATATTGGTCAAAAAAGATAGAAATGTCACATTTGCTGTCACTTTCTCATCAGTTGTACACAGCAGCATAAGCTACTTTCTGAAATTTACTGCCAGTATAATGAAAACCTAAGTATGGAGTTATAAATGTATTTTACATTATTTGCAAATTACACATTTCTGTTGTCACATGTGACATTGTACATAAGATCATTGAATCTGATAGTTCCTCTTAGTAAATGATGTTTGACCTGATTCCAGAGTGTTAATCTTTTGTTCTGTTCTTCTAGATGCTTGTGAAAAGATGAACCCAATGATTGATGAGAAACTACAAGAAATCGACAGGTTTGTTAAAATCAAAACATACCCCATAATAGATTGGCTGATTTTTATTTTTTCAGTCTTTGCATATGAGAAAAAACATCTCTCTGTCGTTTCTGCAGGAAGCACTCAGAGTTGTCTGAGCTGAATGTGAAGGTGCTGGAGGCTCTGGAACTGTATAACCAGCTAATGAATGAGGCTCCACTTTACAACGCATACTCTAAAATGCAGAGTCTTCAAGGCACTTACCCAGGAGCCCCTACTCAGCTCGCTATGCAGGTTGGCCTTGCTATTTAAATAGAGAATTAGAGCCGTTCAGCCATGATATTTTGTGACACAAACACTTCTGTTTTGCATTATTCTAACTATTTAAATTTATTGTCTCCTGTCTCATTCAGGGTTATCAGCCATCTGGAGCCTACATGTCCTCTGGTGTTCCACAGGGATATAGTCTTACAGACCAAGCTGGCCCTCTCTGTTCCCTTCCTCATTCAGTCAATTCAGTGCCCACCAGCCAGCCAGCACAACCTCAGTACATCAGGTATTGTTAGTCTCCCTCTAATATATCTATGCAGTTTTTCACCATTTTTTTAAATTATCGTCATTGGCTTATACATTTATCTGTTTGGCTGATAAGTGTCAGTAGTGGGTCTTTTGACAGCACCAAGAACAGGAGCTCCCTGTCTTCATCTTTACTAATTTAATGTCTTTAAACAAATAGTTCACCCAAAAAATGAAAATTTGTACTAATTGTCAGGCCATCCAAGATGAGTTTGAGAAATTTGTAGAAATGTAGCATTATATCATTTGCTCACCCATGGATCCTCTGCAGTGAATGGGTGCCGTCAGAATGAGAGTCCAAAAACAGCACAATAATCCACAAGTAATCCACACTATTCGAGTCTATCAGTTAACGTCTTATGAAGTAAAAACCTTTCTTTGTAATAAACACATCCATCATTAGGGTGTTTTATAAACTAAAAACACTTTTGGTCAAAATATGAGTCCCTTAATCTATAATAACACTTCCTCCAGTTAAAAAGTCCATACAATGTTGTCCCCTCACATCAAAATCTATTTGTTTAAAACCATTTTGAACTGTTTTTGCTTGTAAACAGTGCTTGATTTGTGCATATTTCTCTCCTGATTCAGACAAGATGACTTTTTCAATGGAGAAAGTGATATTATGGATAAAGGATTTTACCAACATAAAGCATCTAGCTTTAAAAGATGTCAGTTGATGTACTGGAATCATGCAGACATCTGGGTCAAATTTGTATTTTCTTCTGTCACTGGCCCTATTCTAATCTTGAAATCGTGATTTCAAGACATTAAAAAATGTAGAGATGCACAATGTTAGATTTTTGCTGATATCCAATATTTTTCAACTCATTTTGGCCGACAACCAATGCCGATATCGATTTATTTTCAACACCAAGTCTCTCCTGTGCAGAAATTACAAGCAAATTATTTTTCATTTTGGTTAGTTTTTAACAGTAACTTAATTGTTAGAATTAAATAAACAATAATCAAGTTCTTTTATAATTGACAGTACATTGAAGCTTTGAAAATAACTATAAATAAACTATATATCAATCGCTGCATTTTCTAGAAAGATGCAGTGATAACTTTAACATTTTATTTTAAGATTCAACATTTGTAGATGGTCTAAAGCAAAAGAGTAATAAAAGTTCTGAAAATCTTTTAGAGCTCATAATCTGTTTTTTTAAAAAAAATTAACGTTATACATCAGTGAATAAATCAGTATATATAAAATTTAGTTTACAAGTGTCATGTTTGTGACTTTCTTTTTTTCATGTAAGCTATAGCTTCTGACCTTTAAATCGAAACACACTCATGATTTTATCGACATCAATTACTGCTTTATTTATATTTTTTCATATCGGGCCGATGCCGATATCTACATTTAAAGCCATTATCTGCCGTTTCCGAAGGTCCAATAATATTGTGCATCCCTAAATTAGACATTAAAAATGTCTTAGATGTGCAAATCAGCTAAGAATTGAACAAATACTTACATACTGACTCAGAAGATAGAACTCTTGTCTCTGTGCTAGTTTTCTGGTGATCAAGGGATAATACAACAAAAAAATTGATAAAAGGCACATCATATTTTGTGAGAGAGTGCAACGTGTTAGAGCAAAACTGGCTCTATTTATGGAATCTGCATGTGATGCCAGGTGGTGTACTTGTCAGCATAGCCTTTCTTAGAGACTTCTGTTTAAAATGCGTCATTCTGATAGTGGTGTTGGGAAAAGTAGCCTTAAATAACTGCAAATTGTTTAACTTGCAGCGCCCCTATGAATGCACCATACGTAAACCAAGCTCCCGGAGCCCCCGCCCCGTACCCACCACAGATGGGCATGGCTATGGACATGTCCGCCTATCAGAACGCTACTCCCGGTCTGCCTCCAAACTCCTATCCGATGTCAGCTCCAGCCCAACCTGCACCTCAGCAGCAACAAGCAGCCTTCTACCAGCAACCCCTTCTGTAAGGCTGTACAGCAAGTCAGCCATTAATATTCAATGCAAATTCCAAATGGTGAAATGAGGTCGAGAGTATTTTTCTCTCCTGTCTCTATTGATGTCAAGGGGTATGCAACGATTCGCTGACATCTGTCTTCACAGGACAAAGATGCAATCCACTTGAAAGGAAGCAAGCACTTCATTTTCTCTCCCACTTACTAATCCATGAAGCAGTTTAGGCCAGGTGTTCAGAGTTGATGAAATGAGTCACACTAACCATAAACATAATTTGTATTGTCTTGTGATAATCATCAGCGTATTCTTCTTTTTTCCGAATAAGAATACTGTTCCGCTCGCATATTATTCCTCATTCGAAGAGATCGTTCTTATGATTAATTGTTGCCATTTTCATTCATTTCTGGGTTGGCTGACCGTAAACTTTCATTTCTTGCCTTTCAAAGCAAATGTGGGTTTTTATGCGTTATAGAGAGGATGATTGTATGAAGAAGATTATACACGGATCACCAAATCTGGAATGAATTTATGTGCCAATACTCAGAGCACTTGTATAAACTCCAACAATCAAAATGGCAGATTTAGGTTCATCCTGCTGTTAGTGATTCCAAAATTACGGGACCGATTTAGAGGGGCAGCTGGGTACAGGCTACACTTAATAATCATAAAGTCCATATCAAACTGTGCTTTAGAACTGACAGTGGTCACGAATGCAATCCCTTTATGGTCAATCCATATGTTTCACTGTATAATGATATTTATAATATGCAAGTACCGCTTGTGTTTGCGTTGTGGGTGTTTGCTGTTGTTCGACTTAATTTAAGGCATGTAAAATTGCATACAGTGTAATTTTCATCTGGTCTTTGACTCCTCAGCTGGAAATGATTAATTGTTGTTTTTGCTTCTTATGTATGTGAACATATGTGCTTTTCTGATATACCCACCCATTTCTCTTTAACTGAAATGGGAAAAAAAATCCTTTAACATATAGACAGCTTTCACTCTTGTTTAAATGGAATTAATGTAGTTAAAAAAATAGAAAATTGTCTTTATTTTTTTTCATAAACTGCTCAAAAAAGATATTGTATATTAGTTGTTAAATATCTGGCTTTGTCTGTATTGCACCTTAACTTTATAAACATTTATTTACCACCAGATGCCTTGTTCTTTCACGAGATGGAATAAACATAGAAACCAATTCAAAAGACTTTATTTCAAAAGCTGCTGTATATTTGTAAACCTGTACGTTTTAAGAGATTTAGAGGGAAAACTGTATTGTACTCATGGACTCAATGTTTTGTAACATCAAGATTTCTTTGTATCCTGCCTGCTCATTTTTCAAATTCCTTTTGTAACACAGTGAACAGAAAATAAAAACTACCTGTGTTTCAAAATGCTTTTCTATAGTGGATATTTTCCCAGCGTTCTCTCTCCCAAATTAATCTATTCTCACTTGATTTAAAGACGCTGAATGTTAATTATTCTTTTCTATTATACATAGTTTGTGCGTCATATCTGGTTGTTTTGTCAAAAATCTTTTTCCTAATCTAATTGCATAGCTGATATGCTACTAATTATCAACCTCAAGGGTAAATTTTCATAGAATCTGTTGCAAAAGCAGCTACAGCTGTGTATGATGTAAATCCCCCTGCAATTTAGCATTTGCTTATCAGCTCTTTGTGGATGCAGCACACAACAGTGACATGCCCTACAGATATTCTCTTGCTTTTCATCTGATATTGTGATGAATCTATACCTAGGAGGCCACTGAGTTACATTGTTATTGTCATTATTAAAATGACTCACACATTACAGTGTTCATTTTACGGTATGGTCTTTTAAGTATTGATTACCACACCATCAGCAGAGGTACTAATGTATGATTTTGGTGATTTGGTGTGTATGGCAAGCCGTTTTAGCTTAAAATGTTTAAAGGAGAAGTTCAATTCCAGAACAAAAATTCACAGATAACTTACTTAAACCCTTGTTACACAAGATGTTCATGTCTTTCTTTCTTCAGCTGTAAAGAAATTATGTTTTTTGAGGAAAACATTTCAGGATTTCTCTCTGTATAGTGGACTTCAATTGTGCCCGTGAGTTTGAACTTCCAAAATGCAGTTTTACTGCAGCGTTAAAGGGCTCTAAACAATCCCAGGTGCGGAAGAAGAGTCTTATCTAGTGAAACAATGTTATTTTCTAAAAAAATTACAATTTATATACCTTTTAACCTCAAATGTTCGTCTTGTCTAGCTCTATGTGAACTCTGTATTCTGGTAGGTCGAAAATCAGATCTCGTTTTCTTCTCCGACTTCAAAATCCTAAAATGTTTTCCTCAAAAAACATAATTTCTTATTGACTGAAGAAAGAAAGACATGAACATCTTGGATGACAAGGGGGTGAGTAAATTATCTGTAAATGTTTGTTCTGGAAGTGAACTTCTCTAATTAAGTTACAAAGCTCTGTAATTAAACATAATCTGTTTTTACTAGTAAAAATTAAATTATAGAGCTCTGTAATTGCATATTTATTAGTAAGAATTAGAGAGCTCTCTAATTGGAATTGTTTTAGTTCAAATTGAATTAAAGAGCTCTCTAACTGGAATTCATACTAGCAAAAACTGATTTGGAGAGCTCTCTAATTGTAATTCCTACTAGTAAAAATTCATTTGTAGAGCTCTGTAATTAAAAATGAATGGAAGTCAGTGGAGACATATGACTAGTAAAAAATCATGTGTAGAGCTCTCTAATTTGAACTCTTGCTAGTAAGAATTGAATCTGAGAGCTCTCTAATCAAAACTGTTACAAGTAAGAATTGAATAGAGTGTTTTTACAATGTGTCATCAGTCGGCCATATTGGCGGCATATAACATAAACAATGCCACTGAACCGAACAAAACTTGCATGTTTTGCTGATTACTGCTGTTGAAAATGGTCAGTTATGGTCATGTTTTGGGCTGTACTAATCAGTCGGACCGGGAAAAACATTTGGAGTACTAGAATGGCAAAAGTTATAATAAATCAAGGAGAAGAGTGCAAGTTTTTTTGTCTGAGGAACAAAAGGCCTTTGCGGTTGGCCAAACTGAAACAGTATTTCCAAGGCAAGAATCTTGAAAGCATTCGAGTTTGTTCTTATAATTTCCAGTCAGGTAGGTGAAATATTAGGAAAAATATCTCAAGTAATACTGCTCATACATATCTTTACCACCTATTAACTTTAGTTTGTCAAAATATTGCGCCCTTTCCTGCTTAGTAAGTCCTTCTCTATATGATTTAGCAGCTTCCACACATTTTTATTCCCGTGGTTTAGACAGCCTAAATTAGCAGAACAACATATTCAGTAGTAGGCTACATTAACCGTGCAATCCATGCTCCCTGGTGAAAAAAACAGCATATGCTGGTTAGGTATGTTTTGATGCTGGTTTAAGCTGGTCCTTAGCTGGTTTATGCTGGTCCTTTGCTGGTTGATGCTGGTCCTTGACCAGCAACATGACCAGCATAAACCATCAAAGGACCAGCTTAAACCAGCACCAAAACATACCTAACCAGCATCCCAGCATCAAAACATGCCTACCAGCATATGCTTTATTTTTTATTTTTTATTTTTTTACCAGGGCTGTTGTTCGAACTGACCAAATCGTGACGTAGAACTCTCTAATTGTAATTTTTACTAGTAAGAACTGAATTATAAATCTGTGGACTAATTAATTTTTTACTAGTATGCAATAACGACGAGTAACGCTCGGAATATTTTAAGCTAAAACGGCTTGCCATAATCGTTTAAAATTTCAGCCGTCGCGTTCCGTGTTTTCCGTCGGTTGTTTGTGAATCAGGACTTGCGCCCGAATCTGATTCGCGAGTGATTCAGTTCTTTTCAATGAATCGTTAAGCAAAATCAGTTCGTGATTCAGTCCGAACTATTACGCACAACAGAGCACAGATGACAACGTGAGGACAGATAAAGAGAATATTTACAAACAATCCACTGAAACTAAACCTGCAAATTTATTTTATAGTTAAAATCCTACGCCTGCAGCTTGTGAACGACTCAACAGTATGAAAACACTAGGTGCAGACGATAAAAACGGTAACTTGCAATTGTTTTGTTGGTGTTGTACTCATTGCGGAGATGTTTTTGTTTTATAATACACAATGCACATTGTTCAGACTGCAGTTAACTTTTTAATATTTCATGTACGTGAAACATATGACGTAACTTACATTTAGCATCCAGCTACTTTCTTTAAAGTTTAACTTCCGGTTTTAGCTTTTTTTGGGATTCCTGCCAGCACTGATTAATACATAATATCGTCCTGACGACCTCTGTTGAGGAGCTAGTACACTGTACAGTAGCTCTTGATGCGGCTCTAGTGGTGACCGCTAGCGCTGCATCTACAGCTGCACAGCGCGCACTGCATCAGTCACCGAAAGCGCACACAAGCGTCGTCTTCGGACCGCGGACACCACAGCGAAACTGGAGCAAACAGTTCAGTATCCTCCACCGCCGAGCCAGTGGACCGGGACCGAAAGGCAGCCACCACCGTGGACCGATGAACTCGCAGAAATGTCCCGGCACATCTACACCCGACACGGGATAGGCGACGGGGTTCAGAAGCCGATTTTTCAGGTAGGGACGCGGTAGAAGGTGATAACGCGATGGGAATCTGCACCAAACACACAGTTGTGTTTGTGTTTACAGAGTCCAGCGACTTTGAATTTATCCATAATACACATATCTCCTTCAAATCTACCATCATTGACAAAATGCTCCTACTTGAAAGGTTTTATTCACAGGAAATTTTAATATTTTAATATTCATATGTTTAAAACTTGTCATATGTTGGAGCCGAGATTATCTGTCACACTGCATTGCAAACATACTTTATACAAGTTGTACAGGTCTCTATTTATCTATATATATGTGTGTGTGTGTATATAATATTCTTTCAGGTAACGTTAAGGATGTGATGTGAATGGACTACTTGCACAACTATTTCCGTGTTCTACTCGTTACGGCTCGGTAGTTTCCGGTTAGCGTTCAGCGCACCTAGTTACATAAAGACAGTTTTTCATGAGAACACATATTATTACTACATTTTAGGGCTGGCATTTATTTAAAAAACAATTAATTCTCTGCGTTAACATGAATCACATTCAACCTTCTGAAATGTTATAATGTGCATTATGAATAATAAATAAATATATTTCCCCACTAACCTGCCGCATTCTCATGAACAGTATTTTTCTTTTACTGATCATATTTCATTCTGTTGAGTTTTGAAAATTTTGTACACAGTATTCATCAGAATATATCTTCTCCTTTCTCTGAAAATGTCCCAATTTTAAATCATCCCGCAAACTCTCATTTTATTACAAACCTCTGAATGTCCTTGTAATATTTCAGTTAACTGTTTATTTACCAATCACCAATTTATACTACTGTATTTGAATTGTTATCTCAGGTACATGAAGGAATAACATGATACATGTACAAAAAAAATAGTTATTAACGTGGTAAGTAGTCAAGAAACCATGATTGTGTCAGAGTAAAATTCCTATGTTTTGTGTTTTAAACCTGTTTTATGTGCAATAATAACTTAAAGGGACAGTATACCTGAAAATAAAAAAATGGCATGATGTTCCAAACTCTGCGAAAAAAAAAGATGTTACGGACTAACAACCTCAGTCACCATTTACTTTCATTGCATTTTTCCCCATACAGTATAAGTGAATAGTGACTGAGTCTGTCATTCTGTCACCTCTTTTTGTGTTCTCCATAAACGAAGGTCACAAATGTTCATTTTGGGGTGAACTATTCCTTTACTCGACACAGGCTTATTACACAATTAAAAGGATCATTAAAACCAAACCCCAAATGTGCTAAAGATTAATGGATGTCAGTTTGATCTATTGGTCTTTAATTAGGCTGCTAAATAATTCATGTTCTCATTGATTTCCCTGTAAAGGACGCATGACCTGACCCAGTTTGTAAGCATCAGTGCTTCTTATATCCAGATGGCCATAGCATGTACGTTTCTTGCAGCAAACAACTGGAAACATCCGTTCAGCTCAACCCGCTGTATATTTTAACCGCATGGTCTACTCAGAAGGGGTTTGATGTAGGACTGCATTGCGGCCAGCCATACTGAAGGGCAGTTTCGCCTGCTCAACACATTGCATTGATGTCTATGTGGCTCTGCAGATTTCAGCTTTCTTGTGGTGATTCGCTTTGACATCTCAAAACAGCCTCCTTATCTATCAAGCTTTTAGTCACGTAACACCCAGGATAGTTCAAAGATCCTTATGTCTGCTGTATTTAGCTGTAGGTTTCATACAAAATAGTGATGATTAATGCAAGTGATTAATCGTTGAAATGCTTTGCCGGTTCATTTGACTCTGACAGTAAGTTCTATAGCTAATGGACCCCACTGAGACCCCTCTGACTGTGTTGTGGTGGGATATGTGGGTGTGTATGAATGTGTCCCTGTTAGAAGAGAAATAGATTAATAGCTTGTTCTTTTGCCGCAGGTGAACAGAGGCACCTACTCACGGCGCAGTCGACTTAAGAGATCCGACGGCAGTACGACATCGACCAGTTTCATCCTTCGCCAGGTGAGAGTGGATGATCTGCAATGGTCTCCATTTTAAATAGTTTGTGATATGACTCTCTGAAGCACTCTCACGCTTGCTTTTGAACTTTTTTTGTTTGAGACTTTATTTTAAGGGTAGCTCACTCTGCTTAGGACATTTTGAATTAGTTTTGAACAGTAACTAATATTCTTAGTGGATAATTAAATATCCACTATCCATGTGCCTAATGTGCAAACTAGGTTACATAATACTTTTTATAGAAGCCAGTGAGTTTGCATATAAATTGTCATAAGGGTCAATTTTTTTAAATTGAAATTTATGTCATCTGAAAGCTGATTAAATAAGCTTTTCCATTGACATATACAGCTGTTTGAAAATCTGAAATGTGAGAGTGCAAAAATTCAGTTTTGATATATTTACTGTAGGAAATGTACAAAATATCTTGGAACATGATCCTTACTGAATATCCTAATGATTTTTGACATAAAAGAAAAATCGATCATTCTGACCCATACAATGTATTTTTGGCTATTTCTACAAATATACCCATGCTACTTATGACTGGTTTTGTTTAAAATCTGCCAGCAATGACAACATGCTCCCACCTGGAGGGTTGTTACTCAGTTTAAATGACTCATTTGAATTTTTGCATAATACTTCATATGTTCAAAATGTGTCGTGTTAAATCAGATATCAAATATAAAATACAGAATTAAAAAAAATAATAATTGCAAATTTTTAATCTCACTTTGTTTATTTTCGATTGTTTTTATCTATAAACACAGAACTAGAAATAAAAATATATATTTTGCATTTTCTCTTACCATTCCCAAGTTTAAATCTCACAATTCTGTAATTCTGAGTTTTTATCTCAAAATTCTGACCTTTTTTCTCGCAAATGCAAGTTTGTATCTCACAACTCGGTCTTCTCAGAACTGCGAGTTAACATAAGTTATTTTTTTCAGAATTGCAATGGAAAAAAATCTGAATTGTGAGATATAAACTCAGAGCTGTAAGGAATAAAGTCCAAACTGTGAGTCATTTCAGAATTAAGCTTCCGTAATATGCCACAATTCTTTACTAATGTACTTTGTACAAGTTGTACAGTTCTCTCTCTCGCTCTCTCGCTCTCTCTCTCTCTGTCTCTCTCTCTGTACAGTACATATATATATATATATTCAATGTGATTTTCAAAGAATTATACACTTGTGCAGCTTTTTGAACAGGTAATTTGGTTTCTAAGCAACAGACGAATCCTCGCTGTCATCAGATGAATATGAATTGCTCATGGCTACCTTTCCAACTGAACTTGTTTGACATTTAGCTGAATAGAGCTAGCATGAATCTTCAAAATTGAGATTTGAAGTTTTGAAATCAAGCCTCTAAATATTCTTTCTAAATATGCAATTTGAAATCATAGAGTTTGTTTTCCTCATGGAAATGTGGAAATATGATGTAATCCCTGTTGTCAGATGCATCTAGATATATGAGTTTGCACAATAGAAGAAAGTATCCCAGAGGAAACCAATGACCTTGATGCCTGCAATGTGGCATTTTTCTAGCTGTCCCTGAATCTCCCCTTGTTCACATGTTTGAGGACTGTGCAGTATTCCCTGCAGAGTTTGAGCTGCTGGAAGGCAAATGCTTTGTGTATTAAATCATAATGTGGACAGAATTAAGCCTTCATTCCTATGCTGTGACCAAACAGCATTTACTGTAATTGCTTTTTGGGTTTTTTTGACTGCAAAAACAGTGATGTTATAAGCACTATGAGATGGCATTTTGGTGACTTGTGCTTTATATATTAGATTTGTTATATTATTAGGGATAAACATTTAATAAAAATAGATTTTTAATAAAATCTAAATAAATATAATGATTTGCATAGCTAATGATAATTTGTATACATTATATAATTTTAACAGTATTTTACCATAAAATATATGTATTGCTTTCTTACATTTGTTTTTTATTTTTTGTATTTTTTTGAACAATTTTTAAGAATTTACATACCTTAAAAGAGACGTCCACTTCCAGAACAACAATTTTACAAATAATTTACTCACCCACTTGTCATCCAAGATGTTCATGTCTTTCTGTCTTCAGTCGTAAAAAAAAAAAGTTGTGGTTTTTGAAGAAAGCATTTCAGAATTTTTCTCCATATAATGGACTTCATTGGTGCCCCGAATTTGAACTTTAACTTTGTGTGAACTTTGTACTTTAAATGCAGCTTCAAAGGGCTCTAAATGATCCCAGCCAAGGAAGAAGGGCTTTGTCTAGCAAAACAATCTGTAATTTTTTTCGAAAAAAAAAAATTTGTATACTTTTTTAAGCACAAAAGCTTGTGTAGCACAGGCTCTGGGATGCGTGTTCATGACGCTACGAATCACATCGAAGTTCATCGTCTGTGTACTGTGTACATCGTTGTACCTTTGTGTTTGTAAACAGCGTTTGACTTACTCGCACTTCGTTAGGCTTTGCGCATTTGCTTTGTAAACATTGGGTCTGTAGTTCAGCCTACGTTCCGCATGACCTTTCGACATGATTCAATAGTATGTAGCGTTGTGGACGCGCATCCCAGAGCTAGTGCAACACGAGCTTTTGTGCTTAAAAAGTATACAATTTTTTTTCAGAAAAATTACCATTTGTTTCGCTAGATAAGACCCTTCTTCCTCGGGTGGGATTGCTTAGAGCCCTTTGAAGCTGCATTTAAGCTACATTTTGGAAGTCCAAAATTGGGGGACCAATCAAGTCCATTATATGGAGAAAAATCCTGAAATGCTTTCCTTATTTACAGCTGAAGACAGAAAGACACAAACATCTTGGATGACAAGGGGGTGAGTAAATTATTTGTAAATTGTTGTTCTGTAAGTGGTCTTCTCATTTAAAATATTTCTATTTTACTGTATATGGTGGGTAACCTTGTGTGGGTAATCAGTAAAAAAGTTTTTACTGTACACTGGATACATTTTTACATTTATTTTTCCATCAAAATTGCTAACTTATTTTTATGCTGCAAATGTTTTTTTACTTTTAGTCACAGCCCTTTTTGCATTTCTATAATTTCTTGAAATAGTTTTAATTTATTGGTATATTCAGTCACTTTATGCATGCAGCTCATGCTGCAGTCTATCTACAAATGATTCTAGAATCTAGGTCCCCAAAGAACCTTGGGAATTCAGCTTTTTGACGGACTTCCAGGACACTCTATTTTTGGCCATAGAGGTGGTTTCACAGCCAAGACCCTTCGTTCAGGACACCCTACTTTATGAAGTTTGCATATGCATGAATTTTTTAATGTGATCATAACTAGGTTCATGCTAAATTCGTCCTCACTCTAAGCCTCCCAAGAATAATTTATGAGAACCTATGGTTTAGACTTTTTGTACAGTTTGTGTTTTTATGGTTTTGAGATTAATGCATACTTCCATGTCTTCTGAAAGACAAATCTGTGCATTTCCGGATGTATATGAAATATTACTGAGCATAGGGTGGTGCTGAGAGGAAACGTCTTGCTTCTAAACCTGTATGTGTCTCAGAGATCTGCTTAAATGAGGCGAGAAAATCCAGGGGTGGTTAAAACCTGCTGAGATCAAGGTTAAAGACAAGACTGCAGGTATTTATGTATATAAAATCTTACTTGAACATGCCTTGAATTTATGGCTGAAACGATTCTATTTTTAGGTAGGGGGACTTTTAACCCAAGCCGTTGAAAGTTGTTGCTGTTTTTATGGTTATCCATAATAACGCATTTCAAATTCCTGATCATTGGGAGTTTATATAAATTATTAATCTCGCTGGTATAGGTCACATGGCTAAACTGTTTAGTAATTCATTTATTTCTTTGCTTCCCTGTTGTGTTTATTGACCATAGGCCCCCAAAAAGCTCAAGAGCAGTGTGCAAGATTAGCATGACTGTTGATTTGATAATCAGATGTTGACTTATGAGATTTTAGAGATTTTCCTGACTGAAGTAAATAGTGGAATGAGCAAACAAGGCACATAATTAACAACCACGACAACAAAGCAAGTGGGTTCTTTGTAGAATTATTGCAGCCATTCAAATGATACTTAAGCATTAGAAGAAAACAAAATGTACTATAGGGTTAGGATATTAAGCAGTGAACCACACTTAGTAACAGGCATTTGTTTTGTTTTATGTGCTCTTTCACTCTCATAGCTGATCAACCATAAATCAAAGAAGAAAAAAGGTGTTTGCTAAATTAAATTTGAAATATCGATTGTAATCTGAAGTGGTTGCAAAGCAAAATGCTAATAGTATTCACATGCATTTTATGAAACAATCTATAATAATAAGATTCTTTTACTTGTGCATGTAAATATTAACATTAACAATATTCATTCTCTCAATAAGGAATTATTTTTAATAATAGATGCTTGGTGGATCCAGTTGAAACAGAAAAGTATTGATTGCTCTTGTTCTCTTTTGATGTCTGTGAACTATTCATGAGTGTATTTGATTAAAGTAGTAAGAGTAGATGAAAGAGGGGAGTGTGCTTTGTCAGATTAATTATTTTTCACTCAGAATAATCTGTTTCATTGAGTTGAAAAGCAGCTGTAGATGTGCGTTGTGAACTACAGGGGGCGATGTGTGCCAGAGTTTTATACTCGAGGGGGCCTCCATTAATTAACAGCAACACTGTCAGTTCATTTCCATGTAATTACTTGAAAAGACCTGATTGGTTGTGTTTTTTTTATTATTATTATTTCAGTAGCTGGAGTGATATCAAGTGAATATGAACCAAAAACAGAATTAGAAATGCAACACAACCATCAAAAACTGCATGTTTAATGATGCAGAAGTCTCACTGGAAATATGTCTCATATTGGGCTAATTTTATTTTGTTTGTCCAGGGACATCGTGTATTTTATTGGAGCAAAGCTGTAGTATTTAAAAGATGCACAAGCTCAGATTTAGGGGCAAAAAAGAGCTATACATTTTGTTACATCTGGATATAGCTGCAGTTTATATGCTCTTGTCCCAGTGACCCCAAGAAGGGGTTGGTGTTTCATAATTACACAAAGAAGAGGTATTGATGCTCCAGTCTGTTTCAGTACTATCATGTCAAGTTCTTGTTTTATGTTTCATCATTCACATCTGCCATAAACTGCCATAAACTATACAGAAATTTAGGGACTTGGGACATTTTTTTTGTCTTATGGCATTGTGGTTTACAGATTTGGATTCTATTATACTGATAAATTCAGATTTTTTTACTTCCAAATTTGTCAGAAGTAAATAATACTGAAAAATGTGAAAAACATTCACTTTATTGTACTTTTTCAACTTTAAAGTTCAAAAACAAGAGTAATGCTTTCAAATTAGCTTTTTAAACTCAATTAGGCCTAAGGCCTACATTAGAAAAAATGGTTTGCGCTTTAGCTCCATTTATCATTTTTCCATTATGCACTATAGCATGAATAATTAATATGGCTGCAATTATTTGCACCTTTGAGTTGGGTGTCATATTTAGTATTATGTTGTGTTGTTAGGATGCATTTGTTCTATTTAAAATCATCAGTTAGTTGATGTTTACACTTCTTGTGTTTCATATACCAAATGTGGAAGTTTGTGTTTGGCATTTTAAGATGTTTTATATGTATGTATGTTTTTTTATCAATGTTAAGATGGCAAGCACTTTCTCATAGATGAAACAACACAATATTATTATCAATTTATATTTATGTACTCAGCAGATGCTTTTATCCAAAGAAACTTGGTGCTGTCAAACAATTAATCATGATTAATCACAATTAATCACATCCAAAACAACAGTTTTTTACATAGTATATATGTGTGTACTGTGTACATTTATTATTTATATATAAATCCACACATATAGTATATATTTTAAAAATGTTTACATGTATTTACACATATATATTTATGTAACTTATATTATATATAAATATATTCAATATATAAACATAACTTCTTTTTCTTAAGTGTGACCCTGGACCAAAAAACAAGTCTTAAGTAGCACGGGTATATTTGTAGCAACAGCCAAAAATACAATGTATGGGTCAAAATTATTGATTTTTCTTTTATACCAAAAATCATTAGGATGTTAAGTAAAGATCATGTTCCATGAAGATATTTTGTAAATTTCCTACTGTAAATATATCAAAACTTAATTTTTGATTAGTAATATGCATGGCTAAGAACTTCATTTGGACAACTTTAAAGGTGATTTTCTCAGTATTTAGTTTTTTATTTATTTATTTATTTATTTATTTTTTGCACCCTCAGATTCCAGATTGGCCAAATATTGTCCTATCCTAACAAACCATACATCAGTGGAAAGCTTATTTATTCAGCTTTCAGATGAAGTATAAATCTCAGTTTCAAAACTGAGGTCACAGATATATCCATGCAAGTGTGTGTATATATATAATATATTTAATAATATTAAAAATTAAAATGTAATGATTTATTATATGATTAACATAAACCAAATGACCAGTTTTTTTAGTTTTAAAAAATCTAAATTAATTCAATTAAAAAGGCATTTTAAAAAAAGCCATTCAAGCTGTTGCCTTAGTTTAAATTTGCAAATGCTGAATTGTGAAAGGAAGTCCATATGTGAAAGAAAGTCCATATGTGATAATGGAAAAAAGAAAGCGTTGAAAAAAGAAAGAGGTGAGATCCAAGATGAACAAGAATAGAAACAGCGAGGAAAAACAGGAGAAAACCCAGTGGTCAAGGAGTGGAATGCTGTCAGCACCCTGCAGACCCCTTCTCCTCCTCCTTTAACAGTCAACAGAAGAGAGCACTTGTCCTTTCTTACTGGAGCTCCTCTTAGCCAATCAGAAGACAGCCTCACTGCTTTGTCATCAGCTTCTGATTGAGGAAGGCTCTGTTTTCCTGCTCTGTTTGTAGAAGCTTGATAAAATGCCAGGTCTCTGCAGCCTCTGGGGAGAGCCCCACTTCTCTATGATGTGATCGGTCACGTTTCATCCTCATTAATACAAAACGCTGGCTTCAGGAGCGAAAGAGGCGACTGCCGTCTGCTAGACGTTCCTCCTTCGGTGGTCTTTCTGTGGGCAAGGGGATTGTAAGCGAGCCCTGTTAGAAATACTCTCGCTGGAGCTTCCTTATCCCACATTTGCATTTGATCGTTAAGGTGATCCTTTGGGATATATCAGACCTCCATGTACGACAATTTGTACCTGCATGGATTTGAAGACTCAGAGGCGGTGAGTAAGGGTCTGTGTGTGCATCTTCATGGTCTTTTCAATGAATGCATGCTCACACAAATGCTCTGAGGATGGCTGGAGGAATTCGCCTTGTAGATGCTGTTACTGGTCCCAGTGAGTGTTTTGGGGGAGGGGAGAGGATCCGTATGTGTGTGTGTGTGCATGTGTATGGGTTTTGTTTCACTGTCACCTCCAGTCTTTCTCCACACCACGCTGTGTTTCTCTGATGCATTGTGGAAGAAGCAGTCGGGGGAGAGCATCAGTCAGCTGTTGTGGTAGCCTGTTATTCCGTATCATTGAGCTGTCACTAATAATGCCACACTGCTTGCTGGTTTAGTTTCTTTTAGCTTTCATGCATTGTTGTTTTTGTTGGATTTTCAGTGTTGCCTCAGCTACTCTCAGAAGAAACGCTTGCCTTAAAGTGCCACTTTGTTTCTGCTTGTAATGGAGGGCTCATTTAATTAGCATCATTAGATCAGATATAAACGAGTCCCATGGAAGTAGCAATAATGTTCAGCACTGATGTCTGTACTGGTTAAAACCCTGTCAAGGCCGGTCTCCTTATTCAACTGGTTACAAGTTTTAGCACTTTACAACAAGATGTTCTAGTTGCTCTTTGTGATGCAGCCTTGTTACCATTGGGAAAAGTCAGAGCTTAAAAAAAAATTGATACAATCTTATACATTTTTGGCCATATGACTTTACTTAAAGAGATAGTTCACCCAAAAATGAAAATTCTGTCATTAATTAGTCACCCTCCTGTTTTTATGAAATCCGAGAGCTTTCTGACTCTCAATAGACAGCAACGCAACTGACACGTTCAAGGCCCAGAAAGGTAGTAAGGACATTGTTAAAATAGTCGATCAATGACTCAACCTTAGACTAGGACTGGGCGATATGCTAAAAAATTAAAATCTTGTTTTTTTTCAGAACATTTGCTTGATTCTCGATTTTTTACGATTTTTAACTAGTCAACTTAAAAATGTAACTACAACATATTGTAAGTAACTTTTTCTTTAACTCTGTAGTTAAAGAAAATTCCATTCTAAGTGTAGCACACAGGAAGTTGTCAACATGATGTAAATGTTAAACAAATCACTTTGTTCAGAAATAATACAATGGAAATGCGTTAAAAAAAAAGTCAATTCAAATTCAAAGTGACTGAAGCTGTAACACCACTAGACTATTAATAACTCTAAATCGTCTGTTAAAACAATGAACAGCAGCTTTCAGCCTGTCACCATGATGCAAACATGAAATATCAGACGTACAGTAGTACTTCTTAACAGGTTTTTCATTCAGTTGCGCTGCTTTTCTTTTGTTTTTCTGTGTAAACATGGGCACATTTGACTGTTGCACTCGCATCTCTTGCAGCGTCTAATGCATGAAACAGCATTATAAAAACACAGCGCTCAAGTTAAAAGAAGTTCAACTCCAATCTTCCTGCATATTTTTCCTATCTTCCTATCTTTGTCAAAGTGCATTCTGTGTGAATGGCACCTAGCAATATGAGCGCATCACACATAAGCAGTTAATCATGTGCACTGACATGCAGTTGGATCGTTCTTTTTGCTTACTGTTATCACTGGCATATTGTCAAACTGTCTAATTCTAACATTTGGTAATATTTCTATTCAAAATTGTGAATCCAGTCCTGCCTTAGGCATAGACATCAGTGGTTCAAATGAAGCTACGAGAATACTTTTTGTGCACAAAGAAAACAAAAGTTATGACTTTATTCAACAATTTCTTTTCTTCCATGTCAGTCTTTGACAAGTGTTCAAATGAGTACTACGACGTGTGCGCTGATGTCACATGGACTATTTCAACAATGCCCGTGCTACCTTTCTAGGCCTTGAACGTGTCAGTTGTGTTGCTGTCTATGCAGGGTCAGAAAGCTCTTGATTTTCAACAAAAATATCTTAATTTGTGTTCCGAAGACGAACTTCAATTTCAATTTTTGGGTGAACAAAGTTTTGAAAAAACATGAACAGACAAAGCGCGTTTTTGGGTGGCGTGAACATTTCTGTCACACTTTTGCACTTTTCATTATGGGAAGTTGGCAGTTCAGTTTTGTGAGTTGGTTTGAACAGTTTGAAGGGAGTCCTTTTATTTTCTATGTACATTGGTGTTGCCAGTGTCATGCTCTACTGTTTGAGCTTTTTATTTAAATATAATTTTGACTATTAAATTAAAAATAAAATGTAATTATTTATTATATGATTAACATAAACCAAATGACCAGTTTTTTCAGTTTTTATGCACGTGCACCGATATGCAGTTGGATCGTTCTTTTCTCTTTACTGTTATCATTGGCATATTGTCAAAGTGTCTAATGGCAAAACTTTCAATTAGATTTAACCAGTCCTACCTTAGCCATAGACATCAGCGGTTCAACCTTAATTTTATGAAGCTACAAGATTTTTGAGTGCAAAGAAAACAAAAATAATGACTTTATTCAACAATTTATTTTCTTCCATGTCAGTCTTCAACAAGTGTTCACATGAGTACCACAACATGTGCGCTTATGTCACATGGATTATTTCAGCGGTGTCCTTGCTACCTTTCTGGGCCTTGAATGTGTCAGTTGCATTGCTGTCTATCCAGGGTCAGAAAGCTCTTGGTTTTCATCAAATATCTTAATTTGTCTTATGGTTTTGGAACGATATGAGAGTGAGTAATTAATGACAGAATTTTCATTTTGGGGTGAATGAACCCTTTAAACACACAAGATATGTTAAAGAACGCTGCGAACCAAACAACACTGGAGCCCATTGACTTCCACTGAGACAAATCATAAAATGCATTTTATGTTCCATAGAAGATCCACCAAAAATGTAACTAATTTATTCACCCTTGTGTTGTTTAAAACCCATAAGAATTTCGTTCTTTTGCGGTACACAAGAGATAATATTTTAAAGATTGCTGGGAATCAAATGGCATTGGAGCCCATTGAGACAAATCTCAAAATATATTTTATGGTTCACAGAAGAACAGAGTTTTCAAAAAACATGAACAGGAAAAAGTCTTTGGGTGTTGTGAACATTTCTGTCACACGTTTGCACTTTTCATTATGGGAAGTGGGCAGTTCAGTTTTGTGAGTTGGTTTGAACGGTTTGAAGGGAGTCCTTTTTTTCTATGTACCTTGGTGTTGTTAGTTAGGCCTAAGATGTTCTGAGAAAAGGAAGTCTTTTTTCCATAAACCTTATAAATTGTACATTTACAATAAATTGTAATTGTGTGGATGCAAGGACCAACACCTCTTGTGTTATGTCCATACATTTGATTGTTTGTTTGTTCTTGTTCATCATTATGACATTTGTCATAACTGCTTGATTTAGCCTTGGTGAGAAACATAAAATATCATATGAATAATTAATATGTATGGGTGAAGTTTAGTTGTGAACAGAAATGGTAGGGTTTTTTTTTTTATTTAAAATATATTCATTAAGTCACATCTTGTGACACTTATTATTATTAATAATTTTTTGTGGTGAATATGTTGTGTATTTAGCATTTACTCTAGGTGTGTCGCCTCCACCTCACAAAAAATTGAGCAGAAAATCTGAATTTGTCACATACCGTCATGTGTTAACATAACATCCCATTTACAACCTAAAGACCTTCTGTTTAGCTTCCATTGATCAGTTACTCTCAGAATGAGATCATCATGATTTATCTCCACTCACCTTACTGATAAAGCACTCTAACGTAGTTAAAGGACAAGTTGGCAAGTTCGTTTTATTAAAAGCCCATCTTGCCAGCTGTGAATTACCCATTTTAGCTGTCTATTAGACAGCAGGTGTTCATATACCAATGGAGATCCAATCAGGAGGGTTCAATGAAGTTCATCTGCTTTCCATAAGTAATCATTTAGAAAGCCAAATTCCTCAGACAAGATTATCTATCTATCTATCTATCTAGTATAAAGTATCTGTTCTCTACTATGAAATGCTGAGAGGCTGTTTAATTTGTGAGGAGAACAATTTAATACCCCGCAGCAAGTATTTTCTCTGGAATTATATGGTGCAGAAATATCATGGAAATTATGTCATAAGAATGAAATAATGACAAAGTAGCTCAGATCTGGTGGCCTCTGATGATCTTAATATAGCCTTGTGGTCTAATTGTGTCTGCCTCTCTTTTCTCCTCTTCCCTTACAGCTTATGAATATTAAAGGTAATGGAGGGTTCAGGCGGGTACTATTCATTGCATATAATTGTTTTGTGTATCCTGTTTTTTATATTTATGACACTGATGGTGTTCCATATTGTAAGTCTAATTGTGCAAATTAGATCCGCAATGTTATATTTGGAATTGCTTTCTAAAAAAAGCAACTGCAAGATTCAGCCTACCAGTTTAAACATGATTCATACTTCATTTAAAGTGTAAGTCAGTTTGTTTCAGTATAGTTTTAAAGGAGAAGTCCTCTTCCAAAACAAAGATTCACATATAATGTATTCTACTCACCGCTTTGTCATCCAAGATGTTCATGTCTTTCTTTCTTCAGTTGTAAAGAAATTATGTTTTTTTGAGGAAAACATTTCAGGATTTTTCTCCATATAATGGACTGATATGGTGCCCCGATTTTGAACTTCCAAAATGCAGTTTAAATGCAGCTTCAAACGATCACAAATGCGGTTGCACCATATTAAACTGACTTACACTCGGGGCACCATATTATTCCATTATATGGAGAAAAATCCTGAAATGTTTTCACGCTTAAAAAACATAATTTCTTTATAACTGATGAAAGAAAGACACAAACATCTTGGATGACAAGGGGGTGAGTACATTATCTGTAAATTATTGTTCTGGATGTGGATTTCTCCTTTAAAGTAAATGAATGGATGATAATAGTTATTCTTTTAAACGAATGCTTTTCAGTGAATCGTTAATTAAATTGGACTCAGTTGCCCCCAAAATGAAACTTCATTTGTTCTAAACAGGTTTGACTTTTCTTTCTTTTGCAAAACACAGAAATATTCTGAAGAACCACACAGTACCACACATTATTTAAAATATCTTTTTTGTGTTACACAGAAGAAAGAAATGCATATATTGGCACAATAAGAGTAAGTAATGAGTGAGATTCATTTTTGGGTGAAGTAGTCTTAAATCTGGTTCTATAAATCTAGAAATAGTAATGTCTGCTTTTGCAAGTGCTTCTTTGAAATACGCAAATCAGCCTGAGCGATTTACAAACATGCTGTTTTCAAGGTAACGTTTCAAGGTCTCGATTCCAGTTTTGGGTTGCAACCCATCAGTTGAAAGCAGCTGATTTAAAGATCAGTTTAGTGAGATATTAGAAGTACTGTACCTTTCATGGCTTACTATGTGGCACAAAGCTTTCATCATCATCTCTTTTTATGGTTAAGTATTTGCTTTCATCAGATGTGGCCCTAAATGGTAGTGATCTCCTGCTGTGTTGTGGAGAGATTTATCTGTAATTACCCACTGCTCTTGCTTGCATTGGTCCTCAGCCCTCGTGATTCATCTGCATATCTGCTCACTGGAGGATGCTGTTTTTTTCACTGACCGATTTATCTGCTTTTGTTTTCAAAGAAATACAGGGCAAGCATCTGCCAGCCTAGTGGACTTTGAGTGCCCCAAATGCTCTCAGACTCGCTGGCATCACAGAAAAATGTTCATGGCGTGCAATCTCTGAAGATAAGCAGAACGTGTGGCTTGACAAACCCAAGCCCACACACTTGACGTGGTTAGATAATGGTGTGCGTACTGAGGCAGAGTACATGAAAGCTGCATGCGGTTCAGCCGTTGTGTGTGTGGGTTTACTTATCTGTACTGTCATTTGGGGACAAAATTGTCTCCAGACGTTAGCCTAAATCGTCCTGAAAAAAAGGAATTTATTAATTAAATCCTTAAAAAGGATTCCTAAATACGGTAACAAAAATTCTAATATATAAAAATATATTCTAATATGTATTGTGCATGTATAAAAACATTTATTTGTATTGTGTGTGTGTGTGTGTGTGTGTGTGTGTATATACTACCAGTCAAAAATGTTTGAACAGTAAGATTTTTAATGTTTAATGTAAAGTTTCTTCTACTCACCTGCATTTATTTGATCCAAAGTACAGTAAAACAGTAAATGTTGAAGTAATTTTACTATTTAAATATATTATAACTGTTTTCTATTTAAATGTATTTTAAAATGTAATGTATTTCTGTGATTTCAAAGCTGAATTTTTAGCAACATTACTCCAGTCACATGATCCTTCAGAAGTCATTTTAATATTCTTATTTGCTGCTCAATAAATATTTATTATTATTATTATGTTGAAAACAGCAGAGGAGAATTTTTCAGGTTTCTTTGATGATTAGAAAGTTAAGAAGAACAGCATGTATCTGAAATAGAAATTTTTGTTACATTATAAATGTCTGTATCATCACTTTTGATCAATTTAAAGCATCCTTGATAATATATATATATATATATATATATATTTTATATATTTATTTTATACAGTTATTTTAAATAGTAATAATATTTCACAATATTACTGCTTTTGCTGTATTTTGGATCAAATAAATTCTTTAAAAAGGATTCTTGAAAAACATTAAAAATCTTACTGTTCAAAAACTTTTGACTGGTATGTATGTATGTATGTGTGTATATATATATATATATATATATATATATATACATACATACAGCAGAGTCATAGCATGAATTTTATTAGCTTATGTTTTGTTATTAAGTAAACATAAACTTGCAAAACTCAAAACTCTCCACAGTCTGAAGAGACAATCTATTGAAACCAAGATGCAAAAATAGCTGAAAAAACAGTGAAGGGATTTTATCAGGAAAAAAATAAATATGAAATGGCCCTTTAAATAAATCTAACTGGGGAAGTATTAATATTTTTTTCTTTTTATTTGCAGACTGCTTTTTACACATTCATGGTTCCTTCTAAAGTTGGAAGCACTGGTTAATGGATTTTGGTGTGTGGTAATAAATAAACATCAGCTGGATCATTTGTAAAACTGTCTTGCTGCTAAGTAGGTTGTGATAGCCGAGGCACAGAAATAATTTCCGTGGGCATTCATGCTAAACTGAGTGCTTGAGTAAGAAATTCTAATGTGTCTCTGGACCTTTTCAGGTTGTGCTGTTTTTCATCTCATCCTCAAGCATTTGTATCCAAAATCGCCTGTCTGAGATTGATTCATTTCATTCTGATATATTAAGTTTGAGATCAGTAGACATTTTCAGCTTTATTTGACTATATATACTTTGGTTGGGAAGTATAATTATAACATTTTTCTAAGTTGATCTACGGCCTTCATGTGTCTGAATGGAGGGCACAAAGATCATTTTAAAAATCATCAATTGATTTAAAATTAAATATTAAATTATTTCAAAATGGATACATGTATACGTGACTTGAAAATTAAATATTTGACCTCAGGTTGAAGTGTGCTGGCAGCTATGAAAGAGGAACTGTGCTATCATCTGCTGGGGAAATGGTCCCGTCCTGCACCCTGGCATCTCTCTCCATCCAACCATTGGTATCGCTGAGTCGGCAGCATGAAGGAAGCAAACCAGCTGGCCACGGGGTATAATGTTTTCCAAAGTGAAGTGATTGCCTGACTACAGATTCTGTCCCAAAACGCCCAAAACCAATTGGATACCAACATGGTATCCAAATGGGACCCAAAACTATATATATACCAACATTCTTCTAAATATCTTCTTTTGTATTCCACATCAGACCCTTGTGACCCACCAGTTGAGATGCGCTGAACTAGATAACACAGCAACACATGCATGTGTTATGAGTGTGTTTTGACTCATAAAAGTCTTTGTGCATCAGTTCTGTTTAAATATTCAGACTGCGTTGCAGTATTAATCCAAATAGTTTGATGGTCCAGTGGTCCTAATGCGTGTTAGAGAATGAGAAGATGGAAAGAGGTGAGGCGAGGATGAATCACAGGGGCTTTGATGTCATCCAGAGCATATGCAACTCCTGTCACTTGACTCGCCTCAGTGCACATGGCCTTATGTAACACTGGTCACATGACTTTTTCTGGCCATGGAGGTCTATGATCTAGTGTGATGGTCAGTTGTGAAGGCATTGTGCTGGCCAGGGTTATAAGCTTAAAAAAGTCATTAAGTGAACAGATACTGCATGGAGATCTAGAAATACTAATGGCTATGCTGGTCCACCAGCTAGACCAAAACCAATTCTGAGCTGGTCTTTTTAAGCAGGGACCATTCACAATAGTTGCTTCATCCTATGTTACTTAAAACAAAAGAATGACACATCTTGTGCACCTTTCATCCACTTTTCATCCCCTACAACACTAGATACATCTATCACAGCAGAAGTGAACAACTTGCGGAAGTGAGGATATCATACATTTAGACACAATGGATGTCTTAGTGTACCTTTAAGGAGATGCCATAAATAGAATCAGATTCTCTTTGATGAGGCATCTCTGTTGGGATGCGTGTGTGTGCTCGTGTTTTGGCGTCTGGGCTTGATCGAACTGCCGTATCTCTAGTCTTTGTTCTTCCTTCAGCACTTTATCTTTGTTTGGGTCCCTTGTTCAAGGTTCTTTGAATTTTTGCCAATATAACAGATTAATTGTCTTTGTTTGTAAGCATCATCAAGCATCTTTAACACACACTTCTTAAAGTTGTGAGTTTGGTGTGCTTAAGTACGTAATTTCTGGGCTAGCAGCACAAAATGGATTTGCAATCTGTTCAGAGGTTTAGAATTGCAATCTGTTCAACATGTCTGCAGCCAGACAGAACTAGATCAGAGACAGTTCAAAGAAGAGGAGATAGACCACTCATTAAAAAAAAATGCCTTCACATGGTGGCTGTAGGAATAAACAAAACTCTTTTGTGCGAGACTTAAATTTATCTGCAGCGTCCTCAAATGTATATATATATTTTAATATATTTCAAATAGGGCTGCCCCCTAATAGTCAACTAACCATTAGCCGATGAGAAGAGCCTTGGTCGACCAAAATTTTATTAGTCGCTTAGTCGCTGAAAAAAATTGCATAGCAACTTCCTTAGCAAGTGCCGAAGTCACGCAGTCCGTGGTGGACAGATCGTTAACTGCTGGTCTATGTGGTAATATAGTACATCAGGCAGGATATCCATACGCTTACTTATCATTCATTAACCTTAAATATGGGTTTTCTTTTGAAGTATGTATGTAGTAGCAACTTTACATGGCAGCTCAATGTAATGATAACCTAGAAAAATGTGTGCTATTCAGGTGTCTGTGCTGAGTGTGGTAGCTGAATACAAGCGCGCTTATTACAGGCGCTGGTGTGGTCACTTGCTCTTAAAATACTCCGTAATTTCTGGTCATACAGTTAAATGTAACATATCTTTCAAATCTGTGAAGACTTTTACGTTTATTTGTGTGCACTCAGAATAACAACAAAACGTTGTGCTTTTGTAAAATAATGAAAGCAAACAGGATTTTCTGCCATTTCGGCCTGTGTGAACTTGAACACAAAACTCAGAAACTCTGTGTAAACTTACCTTACAGACATGAATAATATATCTATAGAGAGTGAAATGTCTACTTTCAAATAGAAAACAAATATTTTAGATTATGTAATCTGTCTGAAACATGCATATACGCTCATCCACTACGCTGACTTCATCTCTTAAACTGTAAAACAAAGAAAGCACAAGTTTATCAATAAATTATTATGTTGTTGTTTTTCCCTGACACATTCATAATTATTATATATGCCGGAGTGGCGTGACAAGCTTTTATGCGTGCACTTGAATGCTTATTGAGCTATGTAGGCAATTAAACACTCATTATATGATTTATATGGTTTATTAACAAACATGCAACTAATAGTCGACTAATGCTTAAAATGAACGATTACTAGTCAACCAGAAAAATCTTTAGTCGAGGGCAGCCCTAATTTCAAATAAATGCTTTTACTTTTGAACTTTTTATTTGTCAAAGAATCCTGAAACTATTGTTTTCACAAAAATATTTAGCAGCACAACTGTTTTCAACATCAATAAGAAGCTCCAAATCAGCCTGTTAGAATGATTTTAAAGGATAATTTGACTTTAGGACTGCTAAAAGTTCAGCTTTGCTTTACATTTTTTAAATATATTAAAAAAGAAAAGATTAATTTTGAATTGTAATAATATTTCACAATATTACTGATTTTACAGTATTTTAATCAAATAAATGCAGCCTTAGTAATGATTGATTGATGAGACTGCTTTCAAAAACATTTTTAAAAATCTAACCGACCCCAAACTTTTAAAACGAAGTGTGTACATATGCATGATTTGAAATACATTATTGAAATATACTGGTAATTTTAACAAACAGTATTGAAGAGCTCTCTTATTCTTCGACAAATCAACCATGTCTTTAAACTTCTTTTCTGTCTCCTGACCATTATTTTCATCTTTTATTGAGCCTTATTGACTGTATTTATTTTTTTTTATTTTAGCCTGGTATTTTTTAATGTATTTGGTTTTGGTGGAATAGATCTGCTACACTGCTGCTGCTGTTGGTTATTGTTGATGTTGTTGATTATTGCTGCTGTTGCTGCAAAGCAAGTACAGGAACTTGCTACTGCCAATACATACACTGATACACTGCTATGAGTATTTAAGGCATATTGCTGCTGTGCAAATAGCATATAAAATAACCTGTCGCAGATCCATACAGGTGGAGCTGGGGAGGTGGAGGGTTTCAGAGGTGCGAAATGCAGTATGCATTGCATTTCAAATGCATTGGCTGTGTATGCAACAGGAACCAATCAGCTTGTGCTAATTAGTTTAACGCTGTGAATATCATCAGTTTGCATTAACAACCAAACAGTCTGCGCCATCTGGAGTTTCATGACAGAGCTTGGTATTTGCTCTTGACTGTACTATAGTTCTGTATCTGTCAGATACTTGTACAGTGTTCTGTTTGTCCATCTTCTTTCATTTTTGCTCCCGATTAGGTTTAATGCAGTACAGTTTCTGTGCTGATGGGTGATTGAGGAATAGTGTGTATTTTACAGCTCTTGTGATGGTAACAACATCAGACCGCTTCAGCCGAGAGGAGGACTCATCAAGGCAACCCAGCACAGGAAAGACAGACATGGGCATCATCTGTCAAACTGTGTCAGGGCATACACTGATGTTATTTTTCCTGACAGATGTAAGACCTTTTATGTAATATGCTGTAATATGTTATGACACATTAAGTAATACCACATTCTTTATTATAGTCATTTATAAGGGATTTAAGTAAATTAGGGAAAATATTTGACTGAGACATAAAATACAATGTATACAATAATTTAAATTAATTCAAATAATTCAAATTTTAAGGGGGATGACAGTTAATCACTTATTTTAAAGGGGTCTGAGATGATGTAGAATTTGTGCTTGGCTCAGTGAATTTGTAAGCATAGGAAGTGCATTAATGTACTGTTTTTACTTAGGAATTATTACAGATTATTTCTGTTTAAGTAATTAACCCGCATATTCGGTAGATTTTGACATTCCTTTAATGGCATGTATAATAAACGCTGGTGTTGGAGTAAAAACAGGGTTGTATCTAATTCTGGAAGACTGTATTGTAGTGATAAAGAGAAAACTAGTGGTTGGATTATAAGATTAGTTGATATATTCTTATGAGACACAACTGCAGGGTTAATGAACCTTCAAGGCATCTGTTAGCTTTGAGCACAATCTTTTGATTAGAAGATCAAAGCACATGTTGCTCTTGCATTCATTGCATCTCTTGCTCTTAAGTCCCATTTTGGTTTAAAACAGACTCCTCCATGCCTTATATCCCCTCATCCATTTGTTAGTAGTTCCCTGCCATTCAGAGAAAATAAAAGACTTTTTATGTTCAGCTTTAAAGTAGAAATTCTCTATGAATTGTTTGAAAAAATAAAAAATAGAGACAAGTATGAGACAGTTGTTTGACCTACACTGTAAATAATATTGATATCATAGCTTAAGATAATTTTTTTCTTGGAAAAAATTAATGAGAAATGTTCCTCTTGCAGACTTGCATACTTGTGACATTTTGAACATTTAAGAAGCAGGATTTTTAAAGTATAAAATCACTCTTCATTTAATCTCATTGCTGTCTAGGGAAAGAAATACATACCTCTTTCGGATTTGTCTTTCTCTCTTTTTTCTTTCTTTTTTATTCCCTCTAATATATATTTGACCAAGACATTCCTATTTCTGACTCTGAGACTGTCAACTTCAGTCATTTTGTCTTTGATCTGGTCCTGTTTCCTTCAATGCTTCCATCAGCCTGTGCATCATTTCTCGTTTTTACGAACACTGTGAAGGCAGCATTAGACCTGTTTACTGCACTCTTTTTCCCGATGACTGGGGTTCACTGATAAGTGTCACATCTGCCTTGTCGCCTGTTTGTGATAATGTATGAAGTGTCTAAAAGGAAATTAACTCTGTATTCATAATTTCAGGTTCCTCAGAATGCAAGCTGGGAAGTGTGCTTTAATGCCTTGTCATTTATATTATGGTGGAATTATTATTATTTTACTTAATTATTCTATATATTTGCTTGAGGTCTTGTACGTTTTTGGAAGAAATCTTTTATGCTCACCAGGTCATTTGTTTGATTAAAATACAGTAAAAACAGTGATGTTGAAATAATATTTCAATTAAAAATTATGTTTTTTTTATTTTTATATATATATATTCAGATGTAATTTATTCCTTTAGTGGCAAAGCTGAATGTCACATGATCCTTCAGAAATCATTCTAATAAACTACCAGTCAAACAGTAAGATTTTCAATATTTTTTGAAGAAGTCTCTTCTGCTCACCAAGCCTGCATTTATTTGATCCAAAGTACAGCAAAAACAGTACAATTTTGAAATATTTTTACTATTTAAAATAACAGTTTTCTATTTAAATGTAATTTATTCCTGTGAATTCTTAGCATCGTTACTCCAGTCACACGATCCTTCAGAAATCAGAAGTCATAATATTCAGAATATTCTCAAAAACATTCATTATTATTATGTTAACAAATTTTTTTGTTTTATAAATTGAGTAGAATTTTTGATCACTTTTGATCAATTTAAAGCATCCTTGCTAAATGAATAAAAAGTATTCATTTCTATAATTCCAAAACAAAAAAAAAAAACTATTATACTGTCTCCAAGCTTTTGAATGGTCAAATCTTTGGATCTTTCTGTTCATCAAAGAATCCTCAACTGTTTTAAATATTGATAATAAAAATAATAAATGTTTCTTAAATCATGTGACACTGAAGACTGGAGTATTGATGCTATAAATTTAGCATTGATCACTGGAATAAATTACATTGTAAAATATATTCAATTAGAAAGTAGTTATTTTAAATAGTAAAAATATTCACAATATTACTGCTTTTGCTGTACTTTTGATCAAATAAATGCAAGCTTGGTAAGCAGAAGAGACTTATTAAATAGCATTAAAAATCTTACTGTTCAAAAACTTTTGACTAGCAGTGTGTGCGGATTTGCTGCGCAATAAACAGTTCTTATTATTGTGTTGCTTAATACTATTGTGAAAACTGTGAACATTTCAGTGTTCTATGCTGAATGAAAAGTTCAAGATCTAAATCTCATGTGACATTATAAATCTCTTCTGTTTGTAAATTAAAGTATTAAAAACCTACTGACCCCAAACGTTTGATCAATAGAGTATAATAACTACAGCACTAAATGTAATAATCAGAAATTGTCTGTTTTAATTCTGTGATGGAACAAGAAATATAGCAGTGATACATAACTAAATATCCTTTTAACTTACCCTTCATTTAAACTCCCAAGCCCATAAACCCATTCATGCTTACGACATTTTCCTTGATAATGTGTCATTGCACTATTACTGCTGCTTCTATTTTAAGGCTTTCTGTTCTGTTAGGGTTTACATAATAACATTTTTTTCATCCCTTTAACGTGAAATATTATTTAAACTCTCAGCTTCTGCTTGATGCACTACACTGAATAGTTATTTTAATGCAGCCTAAACCCATTCAGATAAAGTAAAATTACTATGTGCGTAATACAAATGTGTGTCATTATGGACAAGCAAGAGCAAAGTAAAGGCTATTCCTCCCACACATCCTTTGTTTGGTGTAGCACACATCCACTCTAAATCATCTAGATACATTTTAGGATTCTTGGGGTTGTTTTACATAAGGTGTATTTGTGTAAATGCCAGTAATTTGATATTTGCATTCACAATATTTGTGCAGGGTTCCGCCGATTCCTACACTAGCAGACCATCCGACTCAGATGTCTCTTTGGATGAGGAGCAGGGCGGCCGGCAGGAGAAAGAACAGCAGGCCACCGTTCAGCTGGAGAGGGCAAAGGTCAGATTGTCTTAAGCAGAGCTACCTGTTGTGTACCCTATGCCATTAATATAGAACATACTGATATACTATTCTTCAATATGTGCTTTAAATCTGTCTCAGGCCAAAGCAGTAGCCTTTGCCGTGAGGACGAATGTCAGCTACTGTGGTGCGCTGGATGAAGATGTTCCTGTCGCTGGCACTGCCATTTCCTTTGATGCGAAAGACTTCCTTCACATCAAGGAGGTGAAGAGGGCATTTATTTAATGAGAGCCTGTCTAGCTGTATCCATTTATAAATGGACTTTAAACAAATTCCTTTGTCCTTTGTGTATCTCCACAGAAGTACAACAATGACTGGTGGATTGGGCGACTGGTGAAAGAAGGTTGTGATATCGGCTTCATTCCCAGTCCCTTGAAACTAGAGAACATTCGCCTACAGCAGGAGCAAAAAAGAGGCCGCTTCCATGGGTGAGACTGCTTTAAAGGAAAATGTGATTAATGAGTGTTATGCCGAACCTTAAAGACACAATACACAGACATAAATCTGTCTTCCATTGCATTACTGACAAGCCTTTGGTAGATTTCCACTGTGCGAATTTCAAAAGCCAAATTTCAGGATGATTACAAATGCCCTTGTACTTTTTCATTGCAGCATTGTTCTATTTAGAACACAGGACTGGTGATTATTCATGGGACAACTAATTTTGGAATCAGCGTAATGTTCTTTCATATATTGAGCATGATCGGTCATGTTGTAGGTGTTTATTGATAGAAATGACACAGACGCTTTGAATGAGATGCTGCATTCTCTCTCAACAGCAGTGTTGAGTCACGCACTAGTCATACCTCATCACTCTCTCAGATAAAATGTTTGGGTTTGAAGGACAAAGGCATGTGTACTTTACTGCTGTCCTTTCCTTAACAAAAGGAAAAACGTAGTATGTCTAAAACAGTGATCCACATACAGTTGAGGTCAAAAATTTACATACAGAATCTGCAAAATGTGAATTATTTTACTAACATAAGAGGGGTCATACAAAATGCATGTTATTTTTTTATTTAGTACTGACCTGAATAAATAAATATTTCACATGAAATACGTTTACATATAGTCCACAAGAGAAAATAATAGTTGAATTTATAAAAATGACCCCGTTCAAAAGTTTACATACACTTGATTCCGTGTTGTTACCTGAATGATCCACAGCTGTTTTTTTAATGATTGTTGTTTATGAGTCATGAGTGTTTGTCCTGAACATTTAAACTACCTGATGTAGAAATTATTTAGGTCCCACAGATTCTTTGGTTTTTCAGCATTTTTGTCTATTTGAACCCTTTCCAACAATGGCTGTATGATTTTGAGATCCAACATTTCTGACTGAGGACAACTGAGGGACTCATATGCAACTATTACAGGAGTTTCAGACACTCACTGATGCTCCATAAGGAAACACAATGCATTAAGAGCTGAAATTTTTGAAGTTGAAGATCAGGAAAAAATTAACTTATTTTGTCTTCTGGGTAAGTATCTTCTGTAGCTTCTGAAGGGCAGTACTAAATGAAAAAAAAATATGATATTTAGGCAAAATAAGAAAAATGTTCACATCTTCATTCTGTTCAAAAGTTTACACTCTCAGCTTTTAATGCATTGTTTTTCAAGCATTCGTGAGCTTTGAACCTTCTGTAATTGTTGCATATGAGTCTCTCAGTTGTCCTCAGTGTAGTAGGATAGATTTCAAAAGCATAGAGTCATTGTTAGAAAGGGTTAAAATAAAAAAAACAAAAGAATTTATGGGACATGAGAGATTTTTCTGAAGAACAGCTGGCAGTTTAACTGTTCAGGACAAACAAGGACTCTTGGACAACTATCACTAAAAAAAACCCAGCTGTGGATCATTCAGGTAACACAGTATTAAGAATCAAGTGTATGTAAACTTTTGAAACGTTTATAAATTCAACTATTATTGTCTCTTGTGGACGTATATGTAAATGTCTATCATGTGAAATATCTTATTTAGGTCAGTACTAAATAAAAAACAACATTTTTGGCATTTTGTATGATTCCTCTTATTTTGGTAAAATATTTTACAAGGTATATGTAAGCTTTTGAGCTCAACTGTAGAGACTTTAAGACACTGATGTATTACTTATCTTAAATACAATAACACAGATGAATAGAGTGTTGACATTATAGCATATTCTAGCTCCTAACATCTTAACTTCATAACTGGACTCCGATTAGACATGAATGTAATGAGCTCTTTTTTTTTTAAATTTAATTAACAGTCCTTAATTACCACAATTTCCTATCTTTATTCCGCTCCTGTAGGAAGTCTAGTGGGAACTCCTCTTCCAGTCTGGGTGAAATGGTGTCAGGAACCTTCAAGCCCAACCCTGCTTCTGCAGGTCAGGTTCAGTCTTCAGACTTAGTCATGGGTTCCAGTCCACATCAGATTTACGAGCTGGTTTTATAAAATGTCCAGAAATTTTTAATTCTTTCTAAATTGACACTTAATACAGTATCTTAATACAGTACAATTTATTATTTTGTTTTATTTTATTTTAACCTAGAGAAAATATGTATCAAATTTTTATGTATTTGTTTTTGTGGCTCGTTTTAATCTACTAAAATTCCTCTTTTCCATCATCACAGGTAAACAGAAACAGAAAGTGGCCGAGCACATTCCTCCATATGATGTGGTCCCTTCCATGAGGCCGGTGGTCTTAGTTGGCCCATCACTTAAGGGATATGAGGTAGGCCTCCCCCAATCCCTGTGGTGTGTGCGTGTGTATATTTAGACGTGGTAACCAGGGCATCACTTCTTAAGCAGCGAGCGAGAGGGGATGTCGGTTTGTCACTGAATAGCAGTCATCATCTCCAAGCAGAGTTGCCAAGGCAACAACCTTCTGGGTACAACATGCCAGTCTCAAAAATGGAGCATGGTTTGAAATTAGAAACAGAGGGAAAAAAACATAACCACCATCCTTGAAATCAGCGTGACAAGTGTGTTAGCATGCACCGTCTGAATGTTAGATCTCCAGTCATACACCTTGCGTATATCATGACTGATCCATGAAACATAAACAGCTGTGTTTGATCATTTAAGCTCACTATTTATATGTCATCTGCACCTTTACAAACATTATGTAAAAGTATAGTTCACCCAAGAATAGTGTTTCTTCATTGGAACAGATTTGGAGATATGTAGCATTACATCACTTGCTCACCAATGGATCCTCTGCTGTGAATGGGTGCCGTCAGAATAAGAGTTCAAACAGCTGGTAAAAGCATCACAATTATCCAGAAGTAACCTACATGACTCCAATCTATGAGTTAATGTCTTATGAAGCAAAACCGGCAAGTTTGTAATAAATAATTCCATTAAGACATTTTTAACATTAACTAAAATATGAGTCCTCTATCCATAAAATTTTATTCTCCAGTGAAAAGTCATTTTGTCTAAATCAGGAGAGAAATATGCACAGATCAAGCATCAGTTGCGAGCGAAAACAGTCCAAATCAGTTATAAACAAATTAATTTGTGGATTTTGATGTGAGAGGACAACAGGAGGAATTATGGATTATGGACTCATATTTTGTGTACCTTATAGATGGATTTGTTTTTTACAAACATGCAGCTTTTCACTTCATAAGACATTAAATGAAGGACTGGAGTCATATGGATTGCTTGTTAAATATTGTGATGTTTTTATCAGCTGTTTGGACTCTCGTTCCGACGGCACCCATTCAGTGCAGAAGATCAATTGGTGAGTAAGTGATGAAATGCTACATTTCTCCAAAACTGTTCTGATGAAGAAACAAATTCTATATCTTGAATGGTATGGAAATTTTCATCTGGTCTCAATTATTATTTCCTGCCTAGACACTGTTGAAGTAAAGTAGATATTTTCCATGTTTTCTCAATAAATCTTGTTTTTGCTCATACTTGTATTTACTCTCCTGTCCTCATGGGTTTGAACACAGGTGACAGATATGATGCAGAAAGCACTCTTTGATTTCCTGAAACACAGGTTTGAAGGCAGGTGAGGGACAGCTTTTAACATGTTGTGGATTTTGATTACCTTTCCTGCCCATGTGGTAGATTTCATTACATTTCCTAATTTCAGGATATCAATCACAAGAGTAACTGCAGACATCTCTTTGGCCAAGAGATCTGTGCTGAATAACCCTAGTAAGAGAGCCATCATTGAGAGATCCAACACCAGATCCAACTTGGGTATGTCAGCTCATGTTTAATTGCCACTGAGCATTTCTAACTAAATGCAAGGTAATTAATTAATGTAGACATGTTTACGGCTTCAGAGTCAGCATGTTGACATCGTGCTGAATGTTTTCTCTTTCTGACAGCGGAGGTTCAGAGCGAGATCGAGCGAATCTTTGAATTGGCCAGATCCCTTCAGCTGGTTGTGCTGGATGCTGACACGATCAACCATCCAGCCCAGCTCATTAAGACTTCTTTAGCTCCCATTATTGTCCATGTCAAAGTATCATCTCCCAAGGTAACACAGACATTGAACAAGTACTAACAGTATCTGTTAGTTGAATGATGTTATGACTGCAAGTTTTTGCATGTGTGTGCTTACAGGTATTGCAGCGGCTGATCAAATCACGAGGGAAGTCTCAAAGCAAGCATTTAAATGTACAACTGGTGGCAGCAGACAAATTAGCTCAGTGTCCTCCAGTGAGTATCCAGAATTGCATAACATTGTTCGAATCTTTTCTTTTGAAGTGTTTGCTATCAATTTTACTGTTTAACAGTTTGGGGTCAGTAAGATGTTTTTGAAAGAAGTCTCTTTTGTTCACCAAGGCTGCGTTTATTTGATTAAAAATACTGTAAAAACAGTAATATTGTGAAATTATTACAAATAAAAAAAACTATTTTTTATTTGAATATATTTTAAAATGTAATTTATTCCTGTGATGGCAAAGCTGAATTTTCAGCATCATTACTCCAGTCTTTTCAGTGTCACATAATCCTTTAGAAATCATTCTAATATGCTGATTTGCTGCTTATGAAACTTTTCTTATCAGGTGTGACATGAAACATTGAGTACAATGCTGTTTCTGCCCCATTCTAGGAAATGTTTGATGTAATTTTGGATGAGAACCAGCTTGAGGATGCATGTGAACATCTGGCTGAGTATCTGGAGGCCTACTGGCGTGCAACTCACACTTCCCTCAGCACTCCTCTGAATCCTCTGTTGGGTCGCAACCTGGGCTCCACTGCGCTTTCACCATACCCCACAGCCATCTCTGGACTGCAGGTGAGTGAAGACGTGGGACTTAGTTTAAATATTCCACAATATGCTGATTAGAATATGTAGAAAGTCCTTGCTAAGATCCACACCCTATAATAAGCTTTATAGAACATACCATAGGAATGAGCAAAAGATTTCAGAGATTACTAGAGATTGCATGAGATTTCAAAACCAAAAACATGCTCATAAAATTGCAAAAAATAAGCAAAATGAAATGTTAAGTTTGTGTGCTGTAATTAAAAGGCTGGTTCACCAAAAAATGAAAATTTTAGTCATTAATTACTCACCCTCATGTTGTTACAAACCCGTAATACCTTCGGAACACAAATTAAGATATTGTTGATGAAATCTGAGAGCTTTCTGACCCTGCGTAGACACCAACGCAACTGACACGTTCAAGGTTCAGAAAGGTAGTAAGAACATTGTTAAAATAGTCCATGTGACATCAGTGGTTTAAACTTAATTTTATGTATACACAGAGTTTCGAAGTTTTGCACTCAAGTTCACAGAAACTGAGACAGCAGAATGCGCATCCTGTATGTTTTTATTATTTTACAAAAGCATTTCGTTGTTATTGTGAGTGCACACAAATAAACGTAGCGTCTTTACAGACTCTAAGGATGTATTACTTTTATCTATATGACCAGAAATGACGGAGTATTTTAAGTGCAAGTGACTGCACCAGCGCCTCCATCTGTCATGCAGTGAGTGTTCTACTGTTCAGCCTCCACACTCCACACAGACACTTCAATAGCGCACATTTTTCTAGGTTAACTTTAGATTAAGCGGTTGTGTAAAGTTGCTACTACATACATCTGTCAGATGAAAAAACTAATACAATTTTGGTTGACCAAGCCTCTTTTAATCAACTAACAGTTAGTCAACAATTAGGGGGCAGCCGTAGTAATTAATGACAGAATTTTCATTTTTGGGTGACGTGACTAAAAATAAATGCTTAATAATCTCTGAAATCTCTGAAAGGATTTTTTAAAATAATTTTATATTGTACTATATTGGTTTCACTGTTAATATCGGTAAACTTTCAACAGAGCCAAAGAAATAAAAACAGCAATCACATCAGCGACAACTCTCCAATGGAGCGACGTAGCTTGATGACGTCCGATGAGAACTACCACAACAACGAGCGGCAAAAGAAGAGTCATAACCGTCTATCCTCCAGCTCCCAGCAAAGTCGTGACCACTACCCTCTGGTAGAGGAGGACTACCATGATCCCTATCAAGACGCGTACAAACCTCACCGCAACCGGGGCTCCCCCGGGGGCTACAGTAACGACTCGCGGCACAGACTCTGAACGTCCAAACAACTACAGCCAGAGCTATGAGATAAATCTCAAGTAATTGTGTAAACCCTTTCTGAAAATGCAGTGCATTGCGTTCACTCCATTTATGGGCCATCTTAACTAAAAGCAAAATCCAAGCACCCGGTCCGTCTATGTAAGGCAGTTGTTTGCAGCCCCTGTGCATGTCTTGCGCAGTTGGAGGTGCTGATTTTATCTGCAGTGGTTGAGATAGGATGCTCTTCTGGAGGAGTGACAACTATAGTACCATCTGGTCAATTCAAGTAGAGGCCTAAGCCCTGCATCTAATTGCTAACCAAAGCCCTGCACTGTCTATATCTGCAGGATGTTTTGTGGTGGCATGCTAATTTCACCCTGAACCAGTGCCGGCATGCAGAAATGCTCAACGGTGCCAAGACCCAATCAGCACAGAGCCTTTTTGCACGATTTCAGTAGCCAATGAAAGTGTCATGCATTCACCGTTCTGTTTCTTCCTGTATCAGTATTGTCTCTTTTTTTGCCCAAACAGCCTCAGGTACGAAGCAGGAATGCTTTATAGGTGCCAAAATCCAAGAGGTTTCTTTTCCCGCTGTCTATTTTCATATTAATATCTGCAGATAGTGTCAACAGGTACTATTTTCTGAGCAAAATACAAAAGATAGCAACATATTATCCTTTTTTACGTACACCATAATGCCTATAGATCACTCAGCACAGGCCTACAAGTGGGATGTTGTTGCAAAAAAAATGATGCCAGAGTACCAGTATCAGGTAGGTTTTATCATATTAAATTACTCTGTTATTGGTAGTAATAGTAGAACGAATCTCATGAAACCTTACAAGATTTCCAGATTATATTTCAGCCAAAAATCAGAAGAAAAAACATAAAAATATAAATAATTTAAATACAATGAAGCTTGTTTTAGGATAATCAAGACATTATTTTCATGAAAGTTAAGCATCCCCTCCTCTATTTTAATTTTGTTTACATTGTGAAGAATTATGCATCATGATAGTATTTGTTATATCGCCATTCATTTTACAAATTTTAATATCAATTAAATAGTGTTATATAAAAATAATGGCACGACATATTAAGTTAATAAATAAGAATTTGAGGGTGCCATGTGCTTAATTATCATTAAAGTAATATTATAATAAAAAAACATGCCCTAAAGAGCTGTATTTTCTTTATGCTAAATATAGGGGTTTATTTATGTATGTATTTATTTATTTATTTATTTTTGGTGGAATGTGACCTGAGCATGTTTTATGAGATTCTCAGGGGTTTTGTTGAACTCATATCACACTGTTTTTTTTAAAGAAACGACACAATAGCCTGTGTCATTGAAATACAGTGCCTTGTGAAAGTATTCAAACCCCTTCATTTTTTTCCATGTTTCAAAGTTCAAACTGCTTTAAATAACTTTTTTTCCACATTAATCTACACTCCATACACCATAATGACAAAGTACAAAAACTGATTTGTGACAACTTTGCAAATGTGTTAATTAAAAAACTGAAATAAGTACATTGCATAAGTATTCATACACGGGTTCAAGTCAAGGCTATGGCTGGGCTACTCAAGGACATTCACAGAGTTGTCTATAAGCCACTCTTGTTGTGTGCTTAGGCTCATTGTCCTGTTAGAAGGTGAACCTTCTGCCCAGTCTGAGGTTCTGAATCCTCTGGACTAGGTTTTCTTTAAGGCTGTCTCTATATTTTTCTGTGTTGAGCTTTCTTTCTACTCTGATGAGTCCTTCAGTCCCTGCAGCTGTAAAACACCCCCACAACATGAGGCTGCTACTAGCACACTTTACTTTTGAGATGGTACTGTGCCGGTGATGAGCAGTGCCTGGTTTCCTCCAGACATGATGCTTGGAATTAAGATTCATCAGACCAGAGAATCATGTTTCTTACAATCTTAGAGTTCTTTAGGTGCTTTGTTGCCAATCCAAGTGTGTTTTCATGTGTCTTCACTGAGGAGAGGACTGTGTTTGGCCACACCGCCATAATGAACGGATTGCTGGAGTGATGCAGTGATTTTTGTCCTTCTGTAAGTTTCTTCCATCTGCATATGTGATCCTGGAGCTCAACTAGAATGACCGTCAGTTTCTTGGTCACCACTCTAACCAAGGCTCTTCTCCATCAGTTACTCAGTTGAGCCAGGAGGCCATCTCTAGGAAGAGTCCTAGTTGTTCCAAACTTCTTCCATTATGGATAATGGAGGCTACATGCTTCTTTGAACCATCAATGCAGCAGAATTGTTCCTGAACTCTTCCTCAGATGTGTGGCTTGACACAATCCTGTCTCTGAGCTCTACAGGCAGTACTTATCTCAGTGCTTGGTTTGCTCTGATATTGAGAGGTTTGTGCCTTTCCAAATCATACCCATTTGCATTTGCCACAGGTTAACTCCACTCAAAGTGTAGTAACATCTACAAGCGATATGAGTGCTCATGAGCTGAATTTCAAGTGTCCCAGAAAAGGGTATGAATATTTATGCAATAAATATTAATTTAATATTAATAAATTAGCAAATGTGTTTTGTGGACTGATTTGGAAAAAAAGTCATTTAAAGGAGTTTAACATAAGGCTGCAATGTAACAAAATGTGAAAAAAAAGGGGGTTTGAATACTTTCGCAAGGCACAGTATGTGGCAGCTGAGTGGACATCCATTCTGTCACTGAGGGAGTGTTTACACAACACCATTTTCAACTAAAAATGTAATGTTTTTAAGCATTTTGGCCATTCATTTACACAAAAATTGCCTTTTGGAGGCCTTAAAACTTGATATCAAACTGCAAGTTTGAAAACGATTCCATTGTTGCTTCTACAAAAATGAATTTGTGATAACGGTGATGTGCAAGCGCATTATGTTTTTGTGTACTGTTTCTATACAAAGTGACATCGCCAACTACTGGCCTGGCATTCACAATACACCATTTTTAGTTGTGTTAGTGGATACATGTAAACGTGAACTTTGAAAACGCAAAGAAAAACGTTCAGTTTTTAGTACACTGTCGTGTAAACATACCCTGAGTCAAGTCTATGGATCACCATAAAGTTTCTCTGTTCTATTAAGCTTTATGAAACAAGTGATTGATTATTATGACTACTACTAGTCTTGAACTATTTAGTGTGTGCCTGACCTATAGTATAGTTACTGGTTGCCGTAGCAGGTACACAAAGTATTGGAATTAAAATTAGACTTTAGACTAAGATACAACATAAAAACATTATTAAATGCAAAAATGCATTTTGATTGTTCATTTTACGTGAAAGCTTTATCTGTAATTTTTTCATTAGTTATCTTCATCAGGCCTGTTTGCAAAAGCTGTTCACACACACTGAAGTGCTCAGATGAACAAATCAGGTGTAATTCCCGCCTTTGCATGTGCAAAACTACTTGGTTTTGCTGCTGGCTTACATGATTATGATAAAAACATCTGATTATTTTCTGTTGACTTAGATATTTCTTCATCTCACTGTCGTTTATTCAATGAAAAATGCTAAATGGTGTTTCAGAAACATCTCCAGACAATGCTTGTAATTGATGTTAGCACAGTTAATGTTGTCTGGATCTTGACATTTGCATTTTTCTCGACTTGCAACAATTCTGCATCTGATTTGATTACCTTTATAGTGTTGTGTTGTACAGTGTTTCCTCTCACAGAGATCGCTGTTGTGTGTTTGTAATGCTCAGAGAGAGAACAAAAGCAAAACAAAAGTGTCGATTCAGTATTTAATGTGTTGCAAAAAGCATTTGGTCCATATCCTTCAGTGGCTTCATATAGTTGAGGTGTTAATACTATTCGTTTGGTGTGGAAATGATTGGATTTTTCCGGTTTCCAATCTGCTGTAAGTTCTACCTGTGAGCAGTTCTGAAGAGGTAGCTTTGATAGTAATAAACTACTGGATTTGCAGCGTGCAGAAACAATAGGGAAGAAACTCTGTCTGTCCGTAGGCTATTTTCAGTATATATCGTACGTAGCATTAGAAAGCATTCGGTAAACGTTTTTAAACGTTTCTTGCTGCAGTTGAGGGGCCAGTAGAAGTCAATGTAGTTTGGGTAAAGTGTCCTTATTCTCTGATCACTGCCACCCCCATTTCTCCTGCCCACTCCATTATCCATGTGCAATATTTCATGAACTATAAAAGAATAAACACTACTATTTATTTGTCTTGTTTAAAGCAGTAATGTTCTCTGAATCACATACACTACCAGTCAAAAGTTTTTGAACAGTAAGATTTTTAAGGTTTTTAAAGAAGTCTCTTCTGCTCACCAAGCCTGCATTTACTTGATCCAGAGTACAGCAAAAGCAGTAAAATTTTGAAATATTTTTACTATTTAAAATAACTGTTTTCTATTTAAATATATTTTAAAATGTCATTTATTCCTGTGATTTCAAAACTGAATTTTGGCATCATTACTCCAATCACATGATCCTTCAAAAATCATTCTAATATTCTGATTTGCTGCCCAAAAAACATTTATTATTTTTATGATGTTGAAAATAGCTGGCCAAAATTTTTTTAGGTTTCTTTGATAAATAAAAAGTTCATAAGAACAGCATTTATTTGAAATAGAAATCTTTTGTAACCTTATAAATGTCTTTATCATCACCATTATTTCAGATAAATGCTGATCTTTGGATCTTTCTATTCAAAGAATCATGAAAAAAATGTACTCAACTGTTTTAAATATTGATATTAATAATAATAAATGTTTCTCGAGCAGCAAATCAGAATATTAGAATGATTTCTTTAGGATCACGTGACACTAAAGACTGGAGTAATGATGCTGAAAATTTAACTTTGATCACAGTAATGAATTGCATTTTAAAATATATTGAAATAGAAAACATTTATTTTTAAATTATTTTAAAATTTTACTGTTTTTGCTCTACTTTGGATCAAATAAATGCAGGCTTCTTTAAAAAACATTCAAATCTTCCTGTTCAAAAACTTTTGACTGGTAGTGCAGAATGTGAGGATTCGCTCTATAAATGCATGAAGAACTATTTGGGAAATAGTTGACAGTATTAATAATATTAATTATTTTTACTATTGACTATTAAATCATATTCCTAAAATAACACCTTTCAGCTAATCAAGACATTATTTAGTCTTATGAAACCTCCTTCTATTTGTGGACATCCTCAAATTACTTGATAGTTAATACATATATTGTTTTGGTTTGTTTGTTGTTGTTTTTTTCCCAATATGTACATAATTTTTATTTGTAAACAATCACAGATTTTGGTTTTGCTTCTTAACTTACATCTCAAGGTCCTTTGGTCACTATTGGTGTCAGTATTGTAGCCAACACTCAGGACCACCATTGCTTTTATTATTTGTATTATTATATTATTAATTTCTCATATGACTATTTTTTCATTTTCAGTCAGTACATTCCCTGCCAGTAACTTTATGCCTTAACTTTTTAATAAGGTGCATGTTCGTTTTTTTCCAACTTTTGCAAACAGAGGGTTTCTTTCTATGCCTTTTTTTTTGAGAGCTCTAAATTCATTTATTTTAAAGTGTGTTAAGCATCCAGTATTTACTTTTAAATGTCATTCTGTTTGTGATAAATCGTCAACAGCTGATCAAATGTAATTAATTTTGTAAAAAACAAACAATGTACTTCCTATATTACACCACTGCCCCGATAAAACCATTTTCCCTTCCTTCCTGAGAATAATAGATGTTTTTTTTTTTTCTCATTTAAAGTTCTATTTCATGTAATGGCATGTTGATAAGGGATGATGAGAAATGAATCCAAAATAAGTGATAGCCATTTACTATGCAAATGTGTACAGTGCTGCATGCTAATGCTTTACCTGCCTCTGCAAACTTAATGGCTTCAAATGGAGTTCAAATGGAATTGTGGGTATTACTTGTGCAGGACTGTATTTGAGAGAAATGCAAAACTGCATGCATAATATTCCATTTGCATCGTCAGATTAAAGAGACACTATATGGTTTTTGGGAAATAGATGTGTAAAATGAAGTAAGTTTTCTTTTGTAAAATAAATTTGAATGTAAAACAGTGCTTGTGATGAATTCTGTTTTTGTTTTTGTTTTTTTTTTTTTTCAGTTGCATGGTAGAATCAGTGACAAACCTACCCTGGACCACAAAACCAGTCTTAAGTAGCACAGGTGTATCTGTAGCAATAGCCAAAAATACATTGTATGGGTCAAACTTATCAATTTTTCTTTTTGCCTAAAATCATTAGGATATTAAGTAAAGATCATGTTCCATGAAGATATTTTGTAAATTTACTACCGTAAATATATCAAAACTTAATTTTTGATAAGTAATATGCATTGCTAAGAACTTAATGGCGAACTTCTCAATATTTTGATTTTTTTGCACCCTCAGATTCTATTTTCAAATATTGTCCTATCCTACCAAACCATACATCAAAAGCTTATTTATTCAGCTTTCAGATGTATAAATCTCAGTTTAAAAAATTGACCCTTACGACTGGTTTTGTGGTCCAGGGTCACACAATGACTTATTTTAATAATGTAATGGTACAGTTCCATGTATAGCCTCCTCTCTCATACCTATGAAATTGTGGCTTCTAGTACCGCCATCTTCTGGGCTAACCGTGCATGTTCACTACATTCATTTTCAAGACTATCTTGACAAAAAAAAAAAAAACAATTCTAAGCAGGCATTGTGATTTTAGTATTTTTATTAAGTAATTTTAAATTCAAAAGCATGACATACAACATATACTGATAGTCATTACATTTTTCAGTTTAGCTTTGCACTCAACTAAAATCTGTAATGAAAAATGTTATATTAAATTAGAAAAAGGCAAAATATAAGTATAATTAGTTTGGATATATTTAGCGAAACTATTCAATCCTCCTTTGAATATATATATATACACAGTATATTTAGCTGGTAAAAGTAGCATAAATACATTTACTTTAAGCCTTAAAGCACAATTCTGGATCTCAACCTACATTTCGATTATAGGATGAACATTTGACAGTGTGAGGTCAGATTACAGGTTGACTGGTTTTGTCGTCCCACCAGGTTCTGGATGAGCTTCTGGTTCTTTTGAGGTGCTGGGCTTGACCATCTTCTCACTCTGGGCCCGGTTCTGTTTTTCCCTCTCCAGAGCTTTCTCCATCTCTGTGTAATAATCCAGGGCTTTCCGCACTGGGTCAATGATGTGTTGCTGTAAAGTCAGAAATGTGAGAGTTAGAAATGTTAGTCTTTAAATATCACTCATCTCATAGCAGAAATTCAAAAAGAAATGAATAAAACATTCCAGGATTTTTTTGGTTTTTCTAGTTTCAGTGCAGCTTCAAAGGGCTCTGCATGATCCCAGCTGAGGAATAAGGCTCTTATCTAGCAAAACGATAGATAATTTTCTAATAAATAAATAAAAATGCACATACTTTTTAGAAAACCAATCGTTTCACTACATAAGACCCTTATTCCTCGGCTGGGATTGTGTAAAGCCCTTTGAAGCTGCATTGAAACTGCAATTGGGACCTTCAACCTGTTGGCTCCACTATATGGAGAAACTTGATTTTACATTTTTGATGTAACCAGTTACCTCAAATGGTGTGAGGTCTCCTAACTTATTCAAGTTCATAGCATATGTTACAAGGACGTTCCAGGAACTTTCTTACCTCCAGACAGGGAAACAGATTGGCCAGTTCAATGAAGAGAGGAAAGAGAACAAAGCGGATGAATCCAGTCTGAGAAGACGGTTTAGTCACTTTGTCTCGATCCATAAACGGAGTGACAGGAAGACCCTCCAACTTCTCCATGTCACTCTGGATTTACATTAGATATCATAAAAGCACAAAATACTGTTGGTTAAAACGAAAACTGTACTGTACTGCTTCCAACATAAGACAAAGTTAGCTATATTTACTTGATTAAAGAACTCCTGGAGCAGACAGTCCAGCCACGGTTCTGCCACATCCATGGGTCTCGCCTCATTGGAGATGTCACTTACTTTAATCATGATCATCATCAACTGTGAAAGAAGACAGGAAGTGCCTTCAAGTGGATTGTCACCAAGAACAAGCACTGCCATGGTGTTGCTACAGTCTTTTGGGTTTGATCATTGAATGACAATTATGAATATCAATGTACTTACCACATCTCTATGATCTTTGTTGCTGAAGTCGAACACAGGAAGAATGGTTTTGAACTTGTTGAGGATCTCAGTATGTCTGGTCATATCAGTAGCAAGAATACACCTGCAGTGATGATAAAGTTGGTCAGTTTTTACCAAGCTTTTGGTTTGGTATAGATATAGTTGTTGAGATTATAGAAGAGTAAATTATATACTTAATTATGCCCTCTCGTATTCTTTTGTATTGCTCTGTCGACAAGTTTCGGAAAATGTTGCTTTCAGTCTGAAAAATAATTCATGTTGGTTTTTCACATATATAGAAAAATGTGCATACTATACATACATACCGCATAGCATAGTACAGAAGATGACTATATATGGTTAAATATTTGAAAGAAAGAAAAGACCAATCACAATTCAGCATTCAAATGACTGTCAGTTGCATATAAGTGACCCTGGACCACAAAACCAGTCATAAAAGTCAATTTTTTTAAATCAACTATTTGAAAATCTGGAATTTGAGGTGCAAAAAAATCAAAATACTGAGAAAATCGCCTTTTGAAGTTGTCCAAATTAATTTCTTAGCAATGCATATTTCTAATCAAAGTTTTGATATATTTACGGTAGGAAATTTACTAAATATCTCCATAGAACATGATCTTTACTTGATAACCTAATGATTTTTGGCATAAAAGGAGAATTGATCATTTTTACCCATACACTGTATTTTTGCCTATTGCTACAAATATACCTGTGCTACTTAAGACTGGTTTTGTGCTCCAGAGTCACATTTATGGCATTTTTACATTAAAAAATGAATAAGTCACATAAATGCTGAACATTCTAGCCACCTTGTTTTTCAACACAGAAGTGAGTCATTTTCTGTGAATGTGCGAGACTTCAGGTTCATTAGCCATGATAGGGAATAACGAGATAAATAAGAAAGTGCAGTAAATGGTAAAACTGTTACACTACAAACCAGTGTGTTCATAATTAAGATAATACATTAAAATATTACAGAAAGACACACCAGTTTGCAATATCAAGCAGCAAAACTAACTGTTTTGTTAAAAACCCGGAAGCGAATGACACCGGAGGCCAGACTCATTAAATTTACATATGGCCGCGCTCGCTCTTACAGGGAAAAATACGGTGGATATCATTCAATTCATACACTGTTGCCGTGGGTTGTTTCTCATGTCCGCGAGTTTAAGCGATCCCAATCATGTGATATTTAGCCCCTAGAATGTGAATTTTACCAGAGGAACCCTACCAAAAAACGTGTATTTTACCACTGCGGGCCATGATTTTCTGAGAAGTCCAAATGTAAACACTCAAAATATAAATTTTATTAAAACTTATGTTTTTTATTTGGAACCTAAGTTTTTACCTTTTCCAGGATTTCAAAAGCTACAGCGCAGTGATGATTTTCCAGTGGGGAGATGTCATTGTACCTCAAAGCGAGCTCAGTGCGCGCATTAATCTGAAACACAACATACTTCCATCAGTTTATTCTGTGTACTGAAAAGCAGCAGGTCTTGAGACAACATCTCACCTGGTATGCATTGTTGTAGCCGGTGTGATCTAGATCGTGACAGACAGCTGAGGTCAGCATGATGAGAAGGTCAACACTGTCAATCTTGCTTCTGAGATCTGTTAGCCATATCAGTCCATACATCTGACAAACAGACGGACACGGATATTAGCGGTCAGGACTTTTTCTGTTGGGCCAGTTGACGAAACCAGAAATCATTTTATAAATAGAGGGTTTGCAATTACATCACGATTTGGTCAGCTACCTGGATCTGCGGCCATATTGGAGATACTCGGATGTAAACAACAGCACTGTTTGCACTGTTAACAACCGAACTACCGAATACGTTGTTCTGCTAATTTATGCTGTCTAAACCACAAAAAAATGTGTGAAAGCTGCTAAATCATATAGAGAAGGACCTAGTAAACAGGAAAGGGCACAATATTCTGACAAACTAAAGTTAATAGGTGGTAAAGATACGTTCAAGCAGTATTAATTAAAATGCCTAATATTTCACCTACCTGACTGGAAATGATAAGAACAAAGACGAATGTTGTCAAGATTCTTGCCCTGGAAATCCTGGTTCAGTTTGGCCAACCACAAACGCCTTTTGTTCCTCAGACAGTTTTTTGCACTTTTATCCTTGATTTGTTATAACTTTTGGCAGTCTATAGTACTCCAAATGTTTATCCCAGTCCAAACGATTAGTATAGCCCAAAACATGAAAATAATTGACTATTTTCAGCAGCAATAATCAGTGAAATATGCGGGTTTTGTTTGGTTCAATGGCATTGTTTACATTCAGTGCCACCAATATGGCCGACTGATGTTGCGTCATGAAAAACACTCTATACAAATTCAAAAACGTAAATTTATTATTATTTAATTAATGTTTTATTTATTAACATATTAATTTTTATATAAATGATTATATTAAAATGTGCTATAATTTGTTATATATTTATTTATTTATTATATCTGTCCTCCAGCCATGACAGGATGGATATTGGACAGATGACTTACGTTCAACCTTCAGTGACCTTCAAAAACATGAATTACAACACATACACTATAATTTTCTCTTTTTGTGATTTTGACCCCTGGACTTACAGACTTAATAGGACAATTAAGGAAAACAGACAACTGATTTCAGTAAAATTACAATTAACGTTTTGGCAGCAGTGCTGTGAGTGAAATGATGGCTGTCTGGGGCATGACATTTATTAATCAAGCAGATGGAGAAGTGGATAATTGGAGTGATTGGAAGAAATTCTGAGGCTGATTGCACACGCTCTTACCATCTGAGTGACGCAGAAGCAGTGTTTGAAGTTGTGGAAGGGGATGTTATTGTAGCGTCGGTACACCTCATAAAGGAACTGCTGCAGCACGTCCAGCTCAATGTTGAAGGTGGAGATGAAATCCAGATCGGTGTACATCACCTGGAGCAGCACCATGATCTCTGCATCCTCCCATTGCCTGCAACAGCACAAAATCTTTATTTTCCCCTTAGAAGGAATCTTATCTTGTGTTAATCTGAAGCTAAAGCCTGGTTTCAATAAGTCCACTTGGAAATCTATTGCATTAATGAACAGGGAGCTCCAGCCCTTTGCTCACAAGAAGTGCTTTTGATTTGTAAACCTCAAGCAGGACCATTGATATTAATATGAGGCCCTTCGGGCAGATGAAAGGCCTGATCTCCGCCACGTTCTTTATGCTTAATTTAGAAGTGCTGTGCTTTGCTTCACTAACAATTTCCTATTCATGTATGACAGGTGCATCTTTGATGTGTCTCCAGCCACTGTGAAGACTCCTGGTTTTCTATTTATTTACAAAAACAAGTCATATCCAGGTTAAATAATTATATGGAATTGCCAATAGAAGGAAAAGAAAGTGTGTATGTGCATTTCTGTTTCATTTGTTGTGAGAAATATATATGAAACACTTACCAGTTATCAAAGGTTGGTGTTTTAAGATACTGTCTCACTTCTTCAGAAACCTCCAGAGAACTAGAGGGAGAAAATCAGAAGCAATTCTTTCATTTCTGTTGTGCATATTTGATTAGATTTTTTTTTAAAAGTGCAGTTGCATATTACATCCTTTCACGTAAGTGACAAGAATGTCACCTCATTTGGAGGAACTTTTCCCTGACGTGCTCACACTCTTCACGGGTCTTGCGCAGGGTTCTTTTATGGTAGAAAGGGGAGGGCTTGTGGGTGCCTTCTGACATGTCCTTAAATAGTCCCAACCAGCTCAGGTGCTCTACACTCTTTATGTTATAGGGATAGAAATATAAATGTACACTACCAGTCAAAAGCTTTTAAGATTTTTAATGTTTTTAAAGAAGTCTCTTCTGGTCAGCAAGCCCGCATTTATTTGATCCAAAGTACAGCAAAAACAGTAATATTTTGAAATATTTTTACTATTTACAAGAACTTTTTTTTATTTTAATATATTTTAGAATGTAATTTATTCTTGGATTTCAAAACTGAATTTTTTATCATCATTCCTCCAGTCACATGATCCTTCAGAAATCATTCTAATATTCTGATTTGCTGCTCAAAAATTCTTATTGTTAGAAGTGGTATTATTAGTACTATGTTGAAAACAGCTGAGTAGAATTTTTTCAGGTTTCTTTGATGAATAGAAAGTTCAGAGGAACAGAATTGATCTGAAATAGGAATCTTTTGTAACATTATAAATGCCTTTATCATCACTTTTTATCAATTTAAAGCATCCTTGCTAAATAAAAATATTAATTTCTATCATTTCCATAATTTTTGGATCCAAAATATAGCGAAAACAGTAATATTGTTTAATGTTATTAGAATTTTAAATAACTATTTTCTATTTTAATATATGTTAAAATGTCCTTTATTCCTGTGATGGCAAAGCTACATTTTCAGTAGTCATTACTCAGTTTTTTCTTCAGAAATCATCCTAATATGCTAATTTGTTGCTCAATTATTGAATTATCAATTATTAATAATGGTTCTTATTGTTATCAATGTTGAAACAATTTTTGCTGCTTAATATTTATGTAGAAACATTATTTTTGTGACATCATAAATGTTTTTACTGTCACTTTTGATCAATTAAGTGCATCCTTGCTTTTACAAAATATTAAGCTATATATGGAATCCATTAAAATCCATAAAATCACCTCCAGTTTCTCTCTGAAAGACTCCACCTGTCTCTTCATCTCATACACAATGGCAGGAGTCTCTGCTGCTTCAGTTAGGATTCTTTTCTCCAGGCTCTGTAACCTGTTTATTGGACTCATTATTATATTGTATTTCGGGATAAAATAAACACCAACCTTTGTGGCGCATAAAAAAATTCCTGAAAGTAATTTCGCGAACTTCAAACGCCCCGCCCTCTCACCAAAACCCCGCTCTTAAACATACATCAGCCAAACTGTTCAGAATGTGCAAAATGATTGACAGGCAGAGGATATCTCTGATTGGCTAGTTTTATGCCTGCTGAAAGCCACAGATCAACTGACACTTTTTGTGCAACCATCACATTATTAAAAATAACCAAAAATAAGAAATCGTCATTGAGAAAGTGTGCATTTCTAATATATGTCCCAACCTTACCTTTTCTCCATAGAAGATAGGTCAAATCCCAGAGCAACGGCCAGATCTGAACCTAAAAGATAGAGTTCAACATGATCCAAATATAGAAGCTACGTTTTTTCATAAGTTTATCAATACAGTAGCTCTAAGGTAACTATCTAGTACTAAGGTGAAGGATACCTAACAGCTCACTGTTACAGTCTGCAGCGACCACTTCCAGTTTATAGCAGGAGTGAGGACTATTTGGGGCCAGCTGGGGGGAAATATTAATGATATTGCCTTTAGTATTATAGAGTTTTAAGATGTCATGAGGTCCTGCCTCAGCTGCAGCTCGGAAAAGATCTGTGATGCAAACACACACATGAATATTTATCATTAATGCATTTATCATTCATGCCGCAGATGTACTTCATCATCACATTTTTTATCTACATGGAAACTTCCTCAAGTCATGCAATTAATGCATTTTAATATGAGTGACTTAGCACTGAAAATCCCATATGTTTCCTTTAAAGCACTGCTTGGCACTTGAAGACTGACTGACTGTCAGCACCACCTGTGACTCAAGCTGTCTAACTGAAGTATGACGGTTTGTTTGTTTCTGACTCACAATCTGTGACTACAAATGCACCCATGCACACTGAGTCAATATGGAAGATTTATTTAAAGTTAATTAGTGTTCTCGTAGTTCTCTAGAGAACTGGAGTGTTATATCAAAAAAAGAAAGATTAATATATGAGATCATCATCTTATGTTGTATTAGCTATCCAGGTCAACAGAATAGCTCTTCACACAGGCTCGCTGTAATTGAGAGGACCTGATTAAAGAAGCCTGGCTGTTTTCAGTGCCCTTGAGAATGAGAACAGTCCTCAAGCTTGTTTTCAGCAGAATAAAGGCTAATGAGGGCAGAGAGCCAATTTGGTCATAACAAAAACTCCTTTTCTTATATGAAATTCTATTTGATGTTGATATACGAATTAAAGCTGTTGTCATTCATAGAGCGAGACTGCTTTTACAAACCACTTTTTATCTGATGATCTGTATAATATAAAAATATTTATTACATAATACTTTAATTGTATATATTGAATAATTTATATTCATTTTAATGCAATTTAATTTATTATAACTGACTCCACAGTTCAACATTCTTCTCATTTCAGTAAACTACAATACTTTTGGTTATATTTCTGTGTGGCTTACAGAGAACACACCAAAACCTTGACATTTTCTAAAAAATGTAATGCATTTTATTAAAAAAAGTGTTATATTTTAGTTAATCTAGAAAAAATAGATGATTTAAGACATCCTTACCTTTAACATCTTGTGCAGGACAGTCAACGGGAAACTCAGCTTGCTCTGGTCTTCCATTCACAGTAAAATAAATGATTTTAGTTGCCATGTCAGGTGATAACCTGCTGCACCCTCACCTTTGTTGATCGATGTGTGTACAGTGTTACATCAGTGATTCAGCCTATCATTCATTCAAAACCCCGCCCCCATTTTAAACCATCTCTGTGGGGTCCACCCCCTTATCCTTAACCCTAATCACTATTCTGTTAAAATGAATAAAGCAAATGTTTCCTTAAATTTATCTCGAATGTTATTAATTTTGCACCTGATTTTTGTTTTTAATTTTTTTTGTATTAATCTGATAACAATTAGTATTGATAATTTTTTTTTATTTCACATTTTAAATCAGCGCATTTTTTTGCAATTAGTAAAACCATGAACAAGCATAAACAAGCGAACAAAACCACATGTTAGTCACGCAGAGTTAAATATAAAATAAAGCTTTAGTATTATGTATTTATTTTGTTAGTATTTTAATTAATTTAACGTTAGCTAAAAATAAGAATTCATCAAAAACATATGTTAGATAAAACACCAACCTGTATCATAAGAACAATAGGAGAAGAGTAGTAAAAAAGTAAGAAATTATATTTTTAAAATGCTGTAGATATCTGTGACTTTTATTTTGTAGTATTTTCACTTTTATTGTGAATCCTGTTCTTAGCAGTTTCCTGTACGAAGCACAACGTGGTTTAGGAGAGGTAGTACGGCACAGCGTGAAGAAGCGTAGATATATTTATTTTATCAATTTCATATATAATCATGACAGAAGGCAAACCATCAAAGAAGTCGGCGAAAAGCCTGCTTTCTTTGAATCCAAAGGAGGACGCAGAGTTTCGGAAGAAGGTTCAGCAAGTAAAGAAAGGTCCTAAAACGGTATGACGGATGACCATGTGGCTTGAGTTTAGCCTGACTATCATTTAGCTTCACGTTGAAACATGGTTTTAGCTCAATTTGACATTTAGTTAGTTATCTTTAAGGGCCAGAATTAAGTTATTTGTTAGCTATTAGTTATTTGGTAGCACTTTACAATACGGTGTCATTTGTTAACATTAGTTAGTATTAACTAGCATGAACAAACAATGAACAGTACATTTCTTACACTAATTATTAATCTTTGTTAATGTTAATAAAATACAGACGTTCATTGTTTGTTGATGTTAGTTCACAGTGCATTAACTAATGTTAACAAATGCTACATGTGGTTTTAATAATGCATTAGTAAATGCTGAAATCAATACTAATTAAAAATGCTGTATTGTTCGTTCTTAGTTCATGTTAACTAATGTTACCTTATTGTAAAGTGGTACAATTTTTTTAGTTGCCTTGCATATTTTATTATTCTGCACTTAATGTGATATTAATTATGATTTCCTTCTCAGGGTAAGGCGCTTTCTCCTGGAGTGGTTTACGTTGGTCATCTTCCTCGAGGATTGTTCGAACCTCAGTTAAAATCTTACTTTGAGCAGTTTGGCAAAGTCACACGATTAAGAGTTTCCAGGAGTAAAAAGGTATGATGTGCTTGTTGTAGTAGTTCATGTGTTTTACAGTCCATTGGGTTAGAACTTTGTATTTACCACACATTCAACTTATAAATGATGTAGAAAGATGTAAATATTACATATTTCATTAAAATTTGGGGTGTTTACTTGTATGTACAAGTATTCTGTCTATTTAACATAACATAATAGTTGCACAATCAGAAAATTATCTTTGGCATTTGTTGCCTTGGATAAGATCATTGTGCAGACAGTATTTAGGTACATATAGCTTATTGCCAACTATGTTGTTGTGCAATGAAACCCATGTGCCAACACTGTAAACACACAAGAGTCATACTAGTAGATAACACTTTGCTTTAAAGATTTTAATGCAAGTATTATTAAACTGTTGTCTTTGACAGACTGGAGGAAGCAAAGGCTATGGATTTGTGGAGTTTGAGTGTGATGAGGTGGCTAAGATTGTGGCTGAGACCATGAACAACTACCTAATTGGAGAACGACTCATAAAGTGTAAGTTAAGTGTACAAGATTTTGCATGTATATTTTTTTTACATAAAATGTTGTCTAAAAAGGACTGTGTTTTGTCCTGTCCAGGTCAAATGATGCCACCCGAGAAGGTCCATGAAAAGCTATTTGTTGGTTCCAGGATGCCCTTCAAGAAGCCAAAGCAGCCTGCAGTTACTCGATATAACAAACGGCATACGGAAGATGATCTGACGAAAGTTAGCACAAAGCTTTTAAGCAAAGAGTCTAAACTACGCAAGAGACTGGCGGCAAAGGGCATCGACTATGATTTTCCAGGATTTGTAAGTAGTATTTTGTCATTTTTATTCGGAACATTTAAAGGAATAGATGACCTGAGAATGAAAATTTGCTGAAAATGTACTCACCCTTAGGCTATCCAAGCAGAGGTCGCGTTAACCGAAAATTCTCCGTCACTGACGGAAAAATCTGAAGGCCGTCCGTCATTTTGACAGATTACACTGAGGGTGATCTATTGTAAATTTTAGCTGTAATTCCCACCCCTGTCCAGTTGGTGGCGAGTGCGCTCCAGTGTGGCAGCAGAGCACAGGATACAGTACAAAAACAAAAATGTTTTCCTGTGTGTTTGATTTTGCACATGCGAGTACACAGAAGCTACAACGATCTATCACGCCACATTAAAGAGCGCCAAAACGGTATTTATTGCTTGAATTTCCTATGGAAATTGACAGAATTTGAAACCTAAAACTTAAATATCAAAAGTAACACAAAGCCTAGCCTATTGCTATTTATTGAAAGGAAGGCACATTATGTACTCTCCATTCATCAACTGAAAACAGCATCGACCAAGATAACCCAGCCTAGCGTATTTTGTTGTTTTTAAACACTGCGCTGTCATCTTGTAGGTTGAGGCTTAATATAAAGAGACAAACTTCTCTGTACGTTTTTAAGTTTTCATAAAATTTTTATTTTTGGGTGAACTATTCCTGTTCAGTTCGTTTGTTGTTGTTTGTTTTGTTTGTTTGTTTGTTTGTTTGTTTTAGTGTGACCTTTTTATTTATTTATTTTTAGGCAGCTCAGAAACCTGCCAAGAAAGCCCATACGGAAGGTGATGTTTCAGTATGCAGTGAGGTAAGCTCAAGATTTTAAATTAATTTTTTGTACATTTTTTGCACTGATTTTGTGGGCGTACGCTTGGCACAAACTGAAAATTACCTCAGTTGTATCTGTTGACTGAAGTAAGATAACTGTGCCGACAGAAACTGGTACATTTTAAGCTTATTGTCAGTCGATGTGACTAACAGTGAAACCCATGTGCCAACAGTTACTGTTGAAATGATTAGGATATGTAGTATTATGCTACTAGTGTTTAAAAGACATTTTATTTTACTTTTAGGATGTCACTCCAGTGTGCACCCCTTCAGTTTTGGAAAGGAGGAAGTCGATCAGAGTTGAGGATGATGATGATGATGACGAAATAGTCATCAAAGCCAAATCAGTTCCTGAAAACAGCGAAGATGTGGAAGAGAGCGAGGAAGAGTCTGATGAGGAGGAGGAGGAGGAGAGTGAAGAAGAGCATACGGCTTAAAAGGAGAATTTAATTACTAACAAAGAGACTTAAATCCCTGTTTTAGAAGGGACACTGGACTCACTGTTTCAGAGCCATTTGTATGTGATTAGTTCTCAGTCCTCCCCTGTGGCTGGAGAAGAGGATCGAACTCATTATCCTGATTATCAGGCATCTGTTTTGAGGTGTTCTTTATGCAGATGTTGTACCCATTATCTTTATGGGGTACAATGTGGTCTCCCAGAGGTTGCTAAAATCTGGTTGCCTGTGTAATACACAAAGTATATGTGTTGTGTTGTGAAAATTAAATGGTAGGATGGATATCATTATCAGTTGTATTAAGTGGATATCAATCTATTTGTAACACATTATTTTGGTGTTATGTATTCTGTCCTGTGCTATCTTCAGACATGTAGCTTTGCAAAATTGGTAAACCATGTGCTTGACCCATAAAATAATATGGGTAACAAATAAATTTCTTTATTGATTTTTAAAGCAATTTTGACTAAACAATGGTTTGTGTAAATTGTTGCTGTAAAATGCTTGGGTATAAGTGATGGAAGAAATCAAGTTCTTCAGAGTAACCACTAGATGGAGCCAGGAGTCGTTTTCTATTGCTGTTGGTTTAATGTTATGGCAAGCCATTTTAACATTTGTTGCTTAAACTCTGTTGGTACTTCTACAAGCCGCTATTCTGTTAGTAATGACAAACTTGAGATTTTCTTTTCCCCCCAGTGAGTGTAACTTTTTTTTGCTGATTTGTGATATTTCCAATTTTGTTAGTGCTGTATCCACCTTATTCTTTAACGTGGAAGTAAGCGTATGGGTGAGACTTCCAGTTCATTAGGCATGCATGGGAAGTAACGAAAAGAATAACAATGTGTAGTAAATGGTAAAACTGTTTGCCCTACAAACCAGTATGCTCATAATTAAGGTAATGCATTAAAATAATATGGTAAGACATCACTTTGCAATATCAAGCAGCAAAACGAGCTGTTTTGTACAGCTGAAAATAGCTGGACGTGGATGAGACCGGAAGCCAGACCCATAAAATTTACAAATGGCCACGCCCACTCCTACTGGAAAAATAAGGTGGATAGTGAAATGTTAATAGTGAACTGTGTATGTGTGCATATATATATATATATATATATATATATATATATATGAACATCACTAGTTTTCCCAGCAGGCACTAAATGTTAATATAACGTTAGGTTGACATTGGACCTCAACGTGGAAAAAATATTGCATTTTGGTTGAGAATAAAAAACAGGTTGATGTCAGTATTTGACATTAATTTGATACTGACTCAATTTTGGATTTTGGTTACTTTACAACACCTAAAGACAACAGGATATCAATTTCAACTGACATCAGTACTGGACATCAAATTAACATTCACAATAGACGTTGCACTGGAATTTAACCAAATGTCAACGTCTTATTACTGCTGGGTCAGTTCCTTTTTGTCATATATAATGACTGATCAGAATGACTTCTGCATAGTTAAAATGATAAGAAATTAAGAAAATTTTAAAAGGTTTACCAGATACAATTTGAATACATATTTGAGTAATTTCTAGTGACTAGTGTCTGACTAGTGTAGTTGAAAAAAATAAAAATATGCTCTTCGCTATTGGATGACTTCCCAATTAAAATCAAATAGCTCATCATAGTTTTTAGGAATCAATGTTAAAATGGCCTGCCATAAAGGTTCATTGTTATAGCTACACAAGGAAAAATGACCATGTGGCAGCGAGACAGAAGGAAACCAGGGGATTTCTAATATGCGGGTGTAAACAAAATATCTGTTGGCTACTGTGTAGAAAACGCTCAAAATATAAGAGCAAATATTAGTAATTACAAAGGTAAAGGTGCTTTTGAATAGAGAAATGACTCGCATACTGTACATGGGTAATAAAGGGGTACAAGCTAGCCGTTTTTTTAAACACCGTCTAGCTTTATGTCATAATGACATAAAATGAAACATTTGCCATGGTGCAACATTTGTATCAAAGCTGTAAGCGGATTTTACATTAAATCAGTAATAGAGCAGAGGTGTTTAGCGCATGCGCATTCCGGCTCCATCATTGTGTCTACAGGAGCAGCACTAGAGAGACAAACCTCGTTTACCTTTAATAACCCAACCCGTGTCATTTCACACAGAAACACCGCTACATTCGGCAGAGTGAGTATATAACCTATTATTTCAACCAAGCTTGTCGTTTACACGTACAGGTTTGGTGTAAATCGTCGGAGTTTTGACAGTTTATTCGGTCGGCTAGTGAGAGCTAGCATAACCGGCTAGATGATCAATGAAAAAGAAACAAAATCATCCAAATATGATGTGAAAACAGTTGGTAATTAAATAATGATACGGATTTCATCATTCGACAGTTGATATTTGAATTGTTAACGTATATAAAAGACAATAAGATCTTTTAAAGCCTGGACTCCGGAGTAAAGCATCTCATTTAGGGTGAATGACAGATACTACGTGAGCATCACTACTGTAAATACATTTACATTGATGCACATGTAGCATCTGTCATTCACTTGAAATGACATTCTGTTTAATTTTACTTGTTTTGATTATTATTTTTCTTTATGTAGTAGCTCAGTTCTGTTGTATATACACGGTGATTTAGCTTTGAATTATAATCAGATTTCCACCCAGTACTGGTGAGTATTATGGTTATTGCATGATCCTTTCAGCAGGGTTAGTTTATTTAGTAGTTATCTAGTATTAAAACTGATTGACACGTTAATGCTTAAACACTAAAGAGGTGAATAATCTGTCATTGAAGGCCTGTGATGTGTGGTTTGAGGGAGGCAAAGGTAAATCATGCTTGGCATCATTGAATTATTATTTAATGTGTGTGTGTTTTACATTAAGGTGGCATCACAGTTCATAAATGATGAACTCCTGTGATTCGGATCTATGGAGAATTAAGAAACTAGGCAAGGTCTCCTCCCACCATTGTGTATCTTAGATACAAGGAGTACAGGCACAGGCTTGTAATGTAAACTAAGCAAAAACAAAAACCGCTTGTGACGGTGAAGACAGAAAACGCATACAGTGAGGATCAGATGTCTAAATCACTACTGAATCGTTATTCTAATTAGCATTTTTCTAAATTTTATTGTGACATTGTCTGCCTAATAATTTGCATGTAAAATTTAGATATCTAAAAATTTGATTTTAGATTTGTTTAAATTTGTTTAGATTTGTTAGAGCTGCATGAACTAGTTTGTCCATTTTATTTGACATTGTTATAAGAGCATCTTGTGTGCAGAACCCTAAATATTTCTAAATTTCTAAAATCGAAATATTATTTCTATTTCTTAAATATATATATTTTTTTACTTTGTAATTTTTCTTTCATTTTTAAATAATTTATTATTATTATTATTATTATTATTATATTTATTTTACATTATTTTACTTTTACCGGTATTTTAAGTCTTAGATTTTCTTTTTGTACTCCACTGTACACACACACACACACACACACACACACACACACTAATGTACCTCAGTGACCAGTACATTCATCATTTTTAATATTCTGCCCTGATCAATGGACAGGGCATCTTTTGCTCATTTCATGAAGTCTTTCAGGAAAATTGGAGTCTGGGCATCAGGTAATCTGCTTATCAGAGTAATACACTTTGCGGTGACCAACTGTGATTGCAGCCAGATTATTCCCATGATGCCTTAGCTGATTTTTGTCTTAATGCAGTAGGGAGGCAAGTATCCTAGTGATGGCATTGCTGCTGTGTAACACAGTCAAGACTTTATGTTACCTAGTAGTTTTCAATAATTTTACACACTACCAGTCAACAGTAACATTTTTAATGTTTTTTAAAGTCTCTTCTTCTCACCAAGCCTGCATTTATTTGGTCCAAAGTTATGCAAAAATAGTCACATTTTGAAATATTTTTATTATTTAAAATAACTGTTTTCTATTTGAATATATTTTAAAATGTAATTTATTCCTGTGATTTCAAAGCTGAATTTTTAGCAGCATTACTCCAGGCACACAATCCTTAAGATATCATTCTAATGTTCTGATTTGCTGCTAAACACATTTATTATTATTATTATTATGTTGAAAACAGCTGAGTAGAATTTTTCAGGTTTCTTTGATGAATAGAAAATCCATAGAATAGAACAACATTTATCTGAAATACAAATCTTTTGTAACATTATAAATGTCTTTATTACCACCTGTGATCAATTTAAAGCATCCCTACTAAATAAAAGTATTAATTTCTATAATTTTGAATGGTATAGTGTATAATGTTACAAAAGCTTTCATTTCAGATAAATGCTGATCTTTGGATCTTTCTATTCAAAGAATCCTAAAAAAATGTACTCAACTATTTTAAATATTGATGATGATAATAATAATAATAAATGTTTTCTGAGCAAAAAATCTGCATATTAGAATGATTTCTGAAGGATCATGTGACACTGAAGACTGAAGTAATGATGCTGAAAATTTAGCTTTGATCACAGGAATAAATTACATTTTAAAATATATTCAAATGGAAAACAGTTACTTTAAATAGTAAAAATATTTGTACTTTGGATCAAACAAATGCAGGCTTGATGAGCAGAAGAGACTACTGTTCAAAAACGTTTGACTGGTAGTGTATATTTACAGATCCTCAAATTATTGTGCTTTAACATCAATAATTCACTTATAAATTAAAGTTAATTAACTTGCGGTCATTAATTTCTCGCCCTGTTCTTTTTTTTTTTTTTTTGGTCTATGAAGTTACAGTCATGTTTACTGTTGCAAAACAGAATTTTGCGGGCAAAATCCAATAATTTAAATTTATGCTGTTTGATTTTGATACAATATTGACAATAGGCAACAAACCTTTTTTGCTACCAAAATGTTACTTAAATTTGTGACAGCAGTATGGGATATAGTAGATTATAATGCTCAAACTGTATGGACTACTGTTGTGGTGCTTTTGTCCTTTTTTGTTTAACAGCAACTGGGTTTGAAATGACATAGAGACGAGTTAACTACCCCTAGTTAACCCCCCCCCTTTAATAAGAGTGGAATTCCTCTCAGTGCTGTGTCCCACAAAGCTGTGCAGCTGATGTGTGGTCAGCAAATAAATAGTTAAGAGAATGCAAGCCGGACTATGAGTTATGTCACCATCAAAGGGCTTTTCTGCTTTTCTCGTAAGTGGCTGCTGATCTGAGCTGACAAAAATGCAGGTCCAGCCGCACTGGCATTTGATATCCAGAGGTGGTACTCGACTAACAGCTCTCTTTTCTCATCCTGAGCAGGAAGGACCTCTGAATTATGAAGCAATGCTCCGGCGGACCCTCTCTCTCCTGCTCTAGTTACCACAACTCCTGCTGCTCCACCGCAACCGAGAGCGCTTCTGCCACTGCTAGTGGTTTGGCTGCCTCCTAAAGGGACAAAAAGGAGAATTTGCAGTCCTCATCAGCTGTTGTCTAGTCACATATGGTGCATCGTTTGCATTCCCGAGTCGACATCCCTACCGCTCAGCTTCTTGCCAGCCTGTGGCACTCGTAGGGTTCATCAACACAGGATATTAATAAGTGTGCGCTCCTGTTTTGCCTGAATTGCGCACGCTAAAGGCCATATTTTTTTTAGCTTTTCCTCTCCACTGCCACACGGGTGGTGGCAGGACATCATAGGCCATGGAGCCCAATATGGAGTACTGTCTGACCCAGGTTCTACAGAAGGATGTGGCCAGGAGGTTGCAAATGGGTCCGGAGCTCATCGACTACATCACAGATGCTGACAAGTGTCACGACCTGGAGAGTGACCAGACTGCGCTGGATAAAATGGTGGACGGTATCGCCACCTCTTGGGTTAACTCCAGCAACTTCAAGGTAAGAGGCTTTTTATATCATTTCGATGGTTGACTCTAATTTTCTGCTGAGAGCAGCTGCAGAAGTGGACGTTTTGTGACAGTAAAGGGGGCAGGGTGGTGTTTCAATTGAATTGGGTATTAAAGCAAGGGCTTTTCTTTGGGAATTCTCCTTCAGGCAGTTGTCTGGCATAGAATTGAGGGCCTGAATCGATCCCTCGAGCAAAACAGAGCAGGCTTTTGAGGTCACTGTAACATCTACAGCCCTTCATGTTGACATATTTTAAGATCAGACACAATGAGAGACTTCCATGTCTTCAGATGATGATTAAAGCATTCATTCACCTAGAAATTAAAATTCGGTTGCCATTTACTCAGCCTCATGTTTCTATGTTACATCTAATGCGAAAAGGTTTTTAGAGTTCCTCATGGAAGGTGTAGATGACTGGCTAATGTTGATAGTCATTTTTGTTCTTTAACAATTGAGGCTTAGATTAAATTGCATGACTAACCAAAAACGTATTATTTTTATAAATGATTATTTATGCACTAGGCGTCTTACTGTATATTGAATGCTGTCTACAGTAGACATTTAAGAAGGCTGTAGGGTGAAATAAAATGGCTTATATTCAATTACTGGTTTCATGTCCTAGAATATCAAACTCTAACACTGGCAATTAATGGAAATAAAGTGTTTAATGGGAATCATGCCAAAAATCCTCTTAAGAAGCAACCACAGGAGGTTTGTATTTCAAATATTTCTCCTTGACCTTATAGCATTGAAATGCTGAGTCAGAGCCGTCCGTCGGTTTTATTTTATTATTATTTTAATGTTTTGTTGATTGTGGTATATTATTTTGACAGCGGCTGTTTATCTTTGTCACTTCCTCAAGCAGCTTGTAAACATAGAGTAGCAATTATGTCAAGTGGTTAGCTTCATGAAGTTTAGGGCTGCTGCGTTTTGTATACATTTTAATGCTGTGACGTCATGAATGTAGTATGAGTTCTTCTTGTGAGAGGGTCGCAGGTCAGATGAGGTTCAGGGTTTTGCAGTCACATGATTTGAACATGATTGAACGACACGTTTTTCATAAACGACCTCATTTGAACCCATCTGAAGGATGATTCTCTCATAAACTCTCATGTTTCAGCCAGTTGCTGTGTGATAATGTGAATGGATAATATTTCATTACAGACATTAGGACTGGGTGATATCTGAAATGTTGTCTCTGTTTATCTGCCTTTTGATGTAATTCAGTATTTATCTGCTGATGTAATTTAATATTGATCTGTATTATCTTAATTATCTTTTTTCCCACTCAGAAAAAACATCATTTCAACCAGACACTATAACAAAGTAGATTTAAAATGATACAAAGTGCAAATGTAAAAAAATTTAAAAGTAAACCCTAGTTAAAAATAATCAAGGCATGTTTTCCACTAAATTAATCAAAGTTAAGTTTTTATTTCTATGTTTGTATGTATATATATATATACCAAAACGGAGTAATGAATAGAAGTGTTTTTTGCATATAACACTACCAGTCAAAAGTTTTTGAACAGTAAGTTTTTATTATTTTTTTTATAGAAGGCTCACCAAGCCTGCATTTCTTTGATCCAAAGTTCAGCAAAAACAGTAAAATAAAAAAACGTTTTATATTTGATTGTATTTTAAAATGTAATTTATTTCTGTGATCAAAGCTAAATTTTCAGCATCATTACTCCAGTCTTCAGTGTCACATGATCTGTCAGAAATCATTCTAATATGCTGATTTGCTGTTCAAGAAACATTTATTATTATTGTCAATATTTAAAACAGTATTTTTTTTTCAGGATTCTTTGATTAGAAAGATCCAAAGTTCAGCATTTTTCTTGAAATGAAAATCCTTTGTTACATTATACACTAAGCCATTCAAAAGCTTGGAGTCAGAAATGATAGAATTTAATACTTTTTTTTAGCAAGGGTGCTTTAAATTGAGCAAAAGTGATGATAACGACATTTATAATGTTACAAAATATTTCTATTTCAGATAAATGCTGTTATTCTGAACTTTCTATTCATCAAAGAAACCTCAAACAATTCTGCTCAGCTGTTTTCAACATAATAATAATAAATGTTAGAATAATAAATCAGAATATTAGAATGATTTCTGAAGGATCATGTGACTGGAGTATTAATTCTAAAAATTCAGCTTTGAAATCACAGGAATAAATTACATTTTAAAATTTTTAAATGGTATACATTTTTTAAATGTGTAATGTTTTTGCTGTAGTTTAGATCAGATAAATGCAAGCTTGGTGAGCAGAAGAGACTTCTTTTAAAAAAAACATTAAAATTGTTATTGTTCAAAAACTTTTGATTGGTAGTGTATTTAAAATCTGACACAAGCTTTGAGTGGTGATGCAAATTAATTGCAGAATCAGTTTAGAATGTATTCACTGAAGCTGTTTGTATTGATTGATAATGAATAAAGTGTAACCAAAAACATTTTATTAGTCAGGTTTAAATCAAAGATGCTAATAAAGCAATTGTCTCATTTTTGCAAGTCATGAGACAAAGAAGGATTTCAAGCAACGTTGTAGTAACTTAATGAATGGCCAAATAAAAAGCGCATGGAAATCATTGCAATATTTACAACATTGCTTAATTTAATGTTGTCAGCAAAATCATTGTGAATATATCTTAATTGTTTGATATGTATCGCCCAACCCTAATAGTTTTCTTAGTAATGCTAGGAGGGTTATTTAGTGTTTTTCAACGTCAGGTTTTGCTGGATGTCAGTAAGTACTCCCTTGCAACTGCCTGAGAACAAATGAATTCGCTCACACCGCATTTTATTCACAAGCACCAGCCTTGACAGAGACAGCAATTGATGCTGGGAGTAATGTGGAAAGTATTCGGGCAGGGTTTGGGTGAGGTTGGCCCATCATGTGTGATGTGTCTGTATCGGAAGACAGTTTGTCCTTTGATGTAATGCTGACTCTTAGTCAGTTACTCTGCAAGCTTGACAGGCTTGGCTTTAGCATTGTGTTGGTTGTAGTAAAACAGAAATTATTATCTGACTCATCCAGAAGTTGCGTGTTAGGCTTTTTAGTTCACCACTTTGGCTTGTACATTATATAAAAGTTTTTGTCCTGTTGGTTGTGGTCATAGTAGTCGCAGTAGTTGGTTAACCTGAATTAAAAGCATTTGTGGCTATCTCTGTTCTAATGGTGTTATTATAGAGCTTAAAGCTGATTAATAAAGGCTTTTGTGCTTCATCAAAGAGTAAATCATGTACTGACATGTTTGCAGTGCACTACAGTGCTGTTTATATGTTTGCGAATGCAGTCTAGACTTTCGGTCCACAGGACCTGTTTAGCCAGTGAATGACAAAATGCTGTCAACACTGTTACTATGCGGGTTCTAGAATTTATTTTGGCAAGTACATGTAGCACTAAGCCTCTAGATGTTGCCTATAAAGCAATTGTTTATTCATCTTAACCCAAGCGTCCTGCCTCTGCCCAGTTTTTAAAATGAGTTGAGTCAATTATTTACTGAAGTGTAATGAATGCCACTCTGAACCACGGGACCAAGGCTGGGCAAAATTCAGAATTTATTTCGGTTCATGATGAATTTCTATTGAATTGTCCACACCCCACTTGATGATAAATTCGAATTGAATCAAAATGGCAGGAAGAGTAATTTATTGTATTGCAGTTGAGGCTGTCATGATTCCTTGATTCAATTTGAGTACTGGATTTTAAAAAAATCCTCAAAGAAAATCCTAGAATCCATGAAATGCATTTTTGCAACCGTTTTCCAAGGCTGCATGAGGTGTTAAACCGATTTAAAAATCATAATAAAGCATAATGTTATTGTGAATTCACAAACACTATGATTCAGTTAAACACATATGCAGTGCAGGTTTAATATATGCGCTTTAATTATTTACATGCGTGTAGGTTAAAGTGCTCCTCTTATGCCATTTTAAAGGTTGCTAATATTGAGTCTCCTAAAACAGGTTTACATGTATGCAATGTCAAAAAAAAACTTTGGTTTTCTCCAGAAACAGATTTAATTTTACCTCATTTCTAAATGATTCGTAAACGACTCGTGCGAAGCAGTTCGAAGAATCAGTCTCTCTAAACCCCTCCTTTCCGTGAGCCCTCACTGCTGTGATTGGTCAGATGGCGCAGTCCTTTATGATTGGCCTACCACGTACAGCGCGTGTCGGAAAACGAAATGCCCATTGCCATAAATGCCCATTGACTTGTCAATACATAGAAAAGATGGCATCGATTTTACCTTACCAATTCGAGCTGGAGTCTGACGATGAAACGGTTGAAGTGGCTGATCGACAAGTTAGCACAGACTACCGTGGAAAGTGTTAGAAATTTGCTTATGTAAGTGAACTGGGCACACATCTACGTTGTAAACTTCAACATTGTATAATGCATTAAGCGGCTTTCACACCGAAAGTGTTTGTGGGTGGGCAAGTTGTTTTGCGACGTAGAATGTGGGCGGAGATTATGCAGATGTGTTACTTCGTGACGTATAGCCGTAACAGAATAAGATTCGAATTCCTGATGACTCTTTTTTTTGATAGACAATAACTTTAGTTATCGTGCACTGTCGGCGTCACAACTTTGCTGATAGTTAATGTTCACATGCAGCTACATGACACTGCTTGAAAGGTCATATTTGAAAAGGCATAATAGGAGCACTTTAAGTATGTGTCAGAGCAGCTCTGTTTACAGTAAATGCTGCTACATACAAACAGTTCTCATGTACATGTGCGGAGCATCTCAAACTAGGGCTGTGCAAATAATCGGATGCGATCATCATGCACATTACATCAGTAATGCCGGTTCCGTGATTAGCAAAATGGGCATGATAATCGCATCCGATTATTTGCACAGCCCTATCTCAAACTCCATCTCTGCATATCGTGTTAGTGTGGGTTTATTTTAAAATTCATCTGTGAACACAACATGCACCATTTCATCAGATTTGTAAGGTAAATCATTTATAAATCTACGCAAACTCAGGAGAACACATCAGTAGCTTTCTAAATATGCTAACTGTTCATCGTGATTTCAAAATAAAAGCTCAAACCTTTACTTTGAGTTTACATGTTTTGATGTCCACATATTCCAAAAAGGACAGTGGCTGTAACATTTCTGTGATAAAGAAATGGCCCAATATTAAAGATTAAGTGAATATTTGAATTAAATGTTGTTTAGTCAATATTAAACAACATTTCTTACCACCCGGAAAGGTAGTAAGGACATCATTAAAATAGTCCATGTGACAGAAGTTGTTGAACCATAATTTTATGACGAGAATGTTTTTGTGTGCAAAGAAAACAAAAATAACGACTTTATTCAACAATCCTTTCTGGGCCTTGAACGTGTCAGTTGTGTTGCCATCTGTGCAGGGTTAGAAAGCTCTTGGATTTCATCAAAAAATATCTTAATTTGTGTTCCGAAGATGAGCAAAGGTCTTACAGGTTTGAATTACAATTTGAATTACAGTTCTGCATCCGCAGATAGCATTTTCTGCTCTATGCTATTTAAACTCAATTCAACATCATGTATTCTCAGTTAAACTGAATGGCGCACAGCTCTGGTTTCACACAATGAGGGCTGATATCCGTCACCCAGTACTGTAAATGCAAGTAAAGAAAATTTGTAGCAAACCCCTCAAGTTGCTTAAGAACAGCAGAATATTCTGTCTTTAAGCAGCTTACAGAGGAAATGTGGCCAACTGGAGAGAGAGAGGAAAATGGAGGGGGGAGATAAGGAGGGCAAGAGACTGTCATTTTTTTTTTCATGCGGCTGATGTAAGCCCTGTGTCCTTTGTACCACCCTTGACTTCATAATAGTGGGGGCTAGATGTGACTTTCATAGAAAGCAACTGTTGTGTACGGCACCTCCCTTTATTGTTAAGGGTTATGTTTTGCTTCAGAAGTTGGACAAAAACATGCAGTATTTTTCTGCCTTTTTAACTGTTTTCCATATTCCCAAAACAAAAGTTATGTAGCACTGGGCATGAGCTTTTTGGCATAATAGCTTTGCCAGCTTAATTGCTAATTCATTTTTTGTAAATGGTTTGTTGTTTTATATATATGTTTTTTTTAACGCTTAATGCTAAACTAAACTTTAAATTGGATAAAACAATTTTGTGGTTAAAAAAAAATAAAAATTAGCCTACATCTTAAAATCTCTTGAGAAATTGACCACATTTAGTTCAGACACATGCCTACATTTCCCTGAAGCATTGTGATCATAGAGACCATTGGTGTGAATTGTTTCTATAAGCAAGGCTTATGATACTTCTGGGAAATGCAGCCCTGGTGTTATTGTGAATGATTGGTCTATGCACATTATTCCCAAGGAAAACTATAGAAACCTTTTCCCGATTAAATCAATTCTCAGCAGATTAAAAAGTCCCACCCTGCATTCTTATTCAGTATTCCTTTCATTCTGAAATGTCACATTATAGAAATAAAATGGGTTGTAAGTCCCTCTAGTGAATGGAAAAACGATTGCTTTTAAAAGGGCCGTTTTTAAGAAGTCTTCCTGCAGCTGGCTTTCTTATAATTGTCTCTAATAATAAACAGAAAGAGAAACATAGTAAACAGACAGAAAACAATTTAACTAGCATTGCCATGTGTTTACAGTATGTCCATGTTAGTTAAACATTTATCAGCCTCATGTCTTGTTTATCAGCCGCTGTAGTGGAGAATGTTGCTGTTGTCATTCGAGCGAGGCTCAAAGTGTAGTAGGCCGCCTAACCTCTTGTAATGTTTGTTTAGTCAGCGTACGCTGGAATGTCGACTTGAAGTCATCCTATATTTGGTAGGTGGTACATGTGGACCCTGCATGTTATGTCATCATGCTTCAGCTTGTGCAAGAATGAATTCAGGAAAATAAAACGGACATAAGATAAGAAATGAATGGTGTTAAAATGTTTTTCCATGTGATTATTTTAGTTCAATATTTCGCACATTTCTGCTTGAACTGTTGACTTTTTAAAAAATATTTTTGTGGGTCATAAATATTATTAGACTGATACAGTTGAAGTCAAAAGTTTACATACACCTTGCAGAATCTTTACCAAAATAAGGAGGATTATGCAAAATGAATGTTATTTATTTAGTACTTTCCTAAGATATTTTACATAAAAGAAATTTACATATAGTCCACAAGAGAAATTAATAGTTGTATTCATAAAAATTACCTCGTTCAAAAGTTTACATACACTTGATTCCTAATACTGTGTTGTTACCTAAATGATCCACAGCTGTTTTTTTTCATAGATCCCTTGTTTGTCCTGAACAGTTAAACTGTCTGCTGTTCTTTAGAAAAATCCTTCAGGTCTCACAAATTCTTTGGTTTTTCAGCATTTTTGTGTATTTGAACCCTTTCCAACAATGATCGTATGATTTGAGATCCGTCTTTTCACACTATAACAGAACGTTCAAATGTTCACTGATGCTCCAGAAGGAAAAATGTTGCATTATGAGCCAGGGGTGTAAACTTTTGAACAGAATGAAGATGTCTACATTTTTCTTATTTTGCCTAAATATAATATTTTTTTCATTTAGTACTGCCCTTCAGAAGATACAGAAGATACTTTCATTTACACAAATAAGTTTACAAATAAGTTACATTTACACAAATAAGTAAAATTTATCCTGATCTTCAAATTCCAAATGTTTTCATCTCCCGACTCTTAATGCGTTGTGTTTCCTTCTGATGCATCAGTGAGCATTTGAACCTTCTGTAATAGTTGCATATGAGTCCCTCAGTTGTCCTCAGTGTGAAAAGATGGATCTCAAAATCATACAGTCATTGTTGTAAAGGGTTCAAATACACTGAAATGCTGAAAAACCGAAGAGTTTGTGGGACCTGAAGGATTTTTCTGAAGAACAGCAGGTAGTTTAACTGTTCAGGACAAACAAGGGACTCATGAACAACTATCAATATTTTCAGCATATGATAGTAATAATAAAAAACATGTTTTTTGAGCCTAAAATTATTTCTGAAAGATCATGCGACACTGAAGACTAGCATAATGGCTGCCAAAAATTCAGCTTTGCCATCACAGAAAGTGAGAACAGTTATTTTAAAAATAACTAACTTTTAGTGGATAGTTAGAAGTGAAGATCAGCAATTCCCTTATACACTTGGTTTAATTAAACGGCAGAACATCCAATGGCTCATCATCTTTTCACTGTATCTTTTCTGTTCTCACGGGTTCCTTTCTCTTTTTTTCATGCTTTTTCTGTCTTGTCAGTTTGCATTTTTCAAGCTCCTACAGTCGTGTCTCCTCACCTTACTCCATCACTCCATCCTCTCTTTTTGAACACCACAGCACTGCCGACTCTTCAGTCCTCAGCTGCGGATGATTCCCCCCCCCTCCCACCCTCACTGCAGTATGATAGCTAGCACGTGCAGCCCACTTGCCTGTCGTTGAACGGCGTGTGATGTGCACGGAGCCAGGCTGGCGGTAGGAGAGCGCCATGATGGTGTTGACGCAGGGGGTGATGGGATGCCAGAGTACAGTGGGGGAATGATTGCATGCGGAGAGCGGCTGCTGTAGTCCGTCTCACTTAAGCTACTAAAGCTTCCGGAAGACGAGACTCTGATTTAGTTGGCAGCGTTCCACCTCTGTCTCTCTGCCCAGCTGTTGCTCTCCCTTCTCCTCTCTCCCCAAACTCCTGCAGCTTTTAACCTCTCAAATATTTATTGCTAAAATCATCAGAGAGTTTATTTTAGAGTCACGTGCATTGCATTCAAGGCCTAAAATGATCTTCCATAACTTTCATTATTGTCAGTAGTTTTGAATTGACTAAATTGGGTCAATTCTTATCAGGTAATCCAATTTTCCAACCATAAATATTTCTTAACATCCATAAAACTGTATTTAGTTTTTATTAAACATTAGACAGCATTAACCATTTGACAGCATATTAGAATGATTTTTAAATGATCATGTGACTTTGAAGACTGGAGTAATGCTGAAAATCTAGCATTTAATCACAGGAATAAATTATATTTTAAAATATATTCCAATAGAAAGCAGTTTATTTAAATAGTAAAAATATATTTTACAAAATTACTGCTTTTGCTGTATTTTTGATTACAAAAATGCAGGCTTGGTGAGCAGAAAAGATTACTGACTGTAATTGACTGTTAGTGTATATTTTATCTTATTGTTTTTTTTTTTATTCTGATTTTGCTGCATACTTCACAATTAAACAACATCCCAGAAAGGTGCTGTGAATTCACCCATTTTTTTTTATTAAAGATTCCATGCATTTTAAAAATTATATTTATTTTATTTTATTTATTTATTTATTTATTTATTTTCATTTTATTCTGCATTTTGTTGCATACTTTCCATATAAAAAAACAAACAGCATCCTGTAAAAATGCTCTGAATTCCCCCTTTTTGTTTGTGTTTAAAAAATTGTTTTTCATAGTTAGACTTTATTTTTATTCTTTCCTGGACAAATGCAAAACATCTCACAAAGGCTCTGAATTCACCCATTTTTCCTGTGCTTGATTCTTTTCAATGCCGCTGCATTAGATGTGCTGTTCCAGTGCTTGAGCATGAACAGAACAGCCTGTGGTTTTGTGTACGCATGTATTGTAACTAAATTGTGGGGAAAATAGCGCTATCTTTTTATGTAACCCATCTCTTTGGCCTTGTGCTTTTATCAGTCTTACTGAATGAGTGGTTTCTGTTCTCTGAATGCGCTTCTATGACATAATAATAGCTCATCATATGCTATTATTTGTTTTTGTGTTGGAAAATTAGAAAAGATATAGTTAGGAGCTTCAGATCATGTTAAGACACGACCATCATTGCTCACAATCAGTGAATGGGGTTTAAAATCATTTTCCTCCCAACAATGTATAATCACCTAGTTTTAATCTGAGTTCATTGTACGTACATCCTCACGTTTTTCATATTGGTTATATAAGCACAGGGTTGAGGTGGATGTCATTTTCTCTCGTATGACACCTTATTTCTATACACACACAAGAGAATAGCCTTATTATTCTCCTTTTGTGTGAACATATTTAATTGTAGAATCAGGGCTATAAGGATCTCAAGCATTGATCTTAATATTTAGTCATATCAAGTGTCTTCCCATAGTCTAGACTTTTGACAATAATTTGTGTGTGCAGAAATCAGGATGTTTTAGCAGATTTCATCTTTGCTTTTTTAGATTCTGTTTCATCAAATTTTATAACCGTGTTTGGCAAACCTATTGAAATTCTACCAGTTTGTTTGAGCTGGATTTCTTCCTAATTTTTGCCTTTTCTTTCTATCTTATATTCTGTATCTCTCTGCTCTCTGTCTGTCTGTCTGTCTTTCTGTCATTGTGCTCTGTCAATGCTTCCCTTTATGTAGAGGCATCTAATGAAGTCCGTTGGAGCTGAACAGCCTCACTAAACCTACTTACAGACCTTCAATTGTTTGCTTTTTAGAATCTGAAACTAATGTTGACCCATCAAGGCCTACTTGGCAAACAGAACACTGAAGCATCCGTTTGTCTGGCAGTTAGCATTTCTTTGTTGACTCGTGCTTGATCAGACCAGAGAAACCATATTTTATAGTAGGTATCAGTCTGTGCCAAGAACACCTGTCAGATTCAGTGAATGTTTCAGTACACATTACTATGAAACAATAGACTGTTTGTGTTGAAAGGGATAATGAAAATGAAAATTCTGTCATCATTCACTAATGTTGTTGACTTTTGTTTTTTTCTTCTGTGAAACATAAAAGAAAATATTTTGAAGAATGGTGGTAGCCGGTTTTGGTTTTCATTGACTTCCAGTGTATTTTTTCATACAAAATCAATGAATGAAAAGTATAATTAGTTAAATTGTGCTTACAATTATTAAAGGGGTCATCGGATGCCCATTTTCCACAAGTTGATATGATTCTTCAGGGTCTTAATGAAAAGTCTATAATATATTTTGGTTAAAAATTCTCAATGGTCGTGTAAAACAGCACCCTTTTTACCTTGCCAAAATAAGCTCTGCAAAAATCATCTCATTCTGGTCGAGGCTGCTTTAAATGCAAATGAGCTCTGCTCGCCCCGCCCCTCTCTTCTCTCTGTGGAGAGACGAGTCTGTTTACTTTAGCCACGTTTAGCTGCTAAACTTGCTAACTAGCACACTATTAGGAAAGATTCATTAAAAAAACCCTTATACTCACTTCTGCTGTAAGTGAAGCTGGATCATAAATGATTCGCGTGAACATAGATATATGTAGATCGGGAGGCGCATTCCCTTCACAAACAAACATAATCCACTGCATCTTCAGCGGCTCAGATGTCAGGAGTAAATGGCGACCACTATGTTCATTACTACACCCAGCAACACAACAATCGCTCAATCAGAGATATTCTTGTCTAATTTACATCCCTGCTCCGGCATCAAAACAAAGAGGACGGACTGTTGCAGCTGATCTGAGGTAAAACGCTCATGTCAACCAACTATCGTGGGAGCGGCCTCTGTCGGTGTGACGCCACAACAACAGGGATCTGAGAATGGCTCGATTTGAAAAAGGGAATATTATTTTTACAGATTAATTAAAAACCACTGCATGGATTTTTATCATTATGGGGTAGATTTGTACATACACTGCCAACACACATTAATGTTCAAACAACTTGTAAAAGTGAACTTAGCATCCGATGACCCCTTTAATAGCATTGATTAACAAGTTTATATATGTAATTTTTTTTATTTTCAAATGGTACCAAAATTGGTACAGAAAGAGTAGAATTTTACTGGATGCGGAAAATGCAGACAGAATTAACCCTTCGCGAACAGCTTGATTGACAGGAGATCTGCCCAATCATAATGCCAAATTCACTATTCTGTCCACCAAACAAATCAGACAGGAGAGTAGATTAACTGTGGTGGACTTAAAAAAAAACTGTGTGTATTAACGTCTTCCCGGAGTTGAAATGAAATACATTCTGATGTTCATTCATTTTTTTTCTGCTTTAAGTAAAGGAAAAAAGACGATCGCTTCACGTGTCGATTGATCTAATAAGGCAATACAGTGATCTGTCATGACACATTAAAGATCCACAAAATTATATTTATTGTTTGAATTTCTTAAAACATGACAACATTTTAAAGCTGAGACTGTTTCATAGCAGAAGTAACGTGCTAAGTTGTGTCTGTTGGCGTGTTGTCAGTTTCCTCTTTGTTCCGCGATGTATTTTTCACTGTGTGAGAACATGGTGTAGTGTGAGAGCGGTATTGTTTGTCAGTAACTAAGTAACAGTAACTAAGAAGGGTGGGTTTTTGCGCTGGGTCAATTGCGGAATGTTCCGTTATTTGCCAAAGTTTGGATGAATAAATTAAAAGTATTTCCGTACACTTTAATCGAAATGTGATGTGGACTAGTGTCTGAATATTAATATTCTAAAAATATTATTTAAATATGAATCCTGCATGTTTTACGTGTCTCTTTGTGAATGAATGCCACCTTAACATATGAGTACACAAACACATAAGCTTAAAGGGGTCATCGGATGCCCATTTTTCACAAGTTGATATGATTCTTTGGGATCTTAATGAAAAGTCTATAACATACTTTTAAAATTTCTTAATTTTAGTGTAAAACAACACCCTCTTTACCTTTAGCTCTGCAGAAATCAGTCCATTCTGTTGCATGTTACTTGAAATGCAAATGAGCTCTGCTCACCCCGTCCCTTTGTTCTGTGGAGTGACAAGCTGTGCTCTGTTTACTTTAGCCGCGTTTAGCCACTAAACTTGCTAACTAGCGCGTTATAGGAAAGGCGATTGCAAAGATTCATAAAAAAAAAAAAACTTATACTCACTTCTGCTGTTTACGCTATTTACCTAAATTTATTTACTAGAAAAATGTAATTTACACAGCATAGGATTTCTGGAAAAAAGTAATAAAAAATACTTTTGATTATTAAAATTGAATGTAACCATTTAAATGGAATGGGGGAAAATTAGTGGAAAACACAGAATTTGGTAAAAACTAATTTGAGAGAGGAAAAAAAAAACTTATTTCATAGGGATTTTAACAATTTTTGTTAAACTTTTAATAAATTGTGTACGTTTCATGATTTCAATTAATTATATGTGCTTTTTGATAAGTGATATTTAATTTAACCATTAAAGCAGTCTATAAAAATGCAAAAAAAAAAAAAAAAGTGAAATCTGGAAAAAAATGGAATTTGGAAAAAAAAAAAAAAAAGGATTTTAAAAGGCCCTTCTGGTGTTGGTACTGACTACTGAAATTTTGTACTGAGGAACACAGTGAGAATGTGTAAAATTTAAAATGTTACTGATAAAGTAGTAAACGAGCCTTGTTTTTTGTCAAATGTTGTAAAACAGCATTTTGTCAGCACTAGAGGTAGTAGTTTGGATCACAGTATGCTGTATCACAAACAAACCCCCATCACAACAGGACAACCAGTGTGTTATCAGCTCGCCCAGGCTTATGAAGGAAATGGAGCTGAACTTCACGCCCATATAGACTTTAGCCCTCTGAAAGGCTGATCTGATCGCTGAGCATAGCGCACGTCTTTGTTGTTTGCGCAGACATCTCTTTGTCAGTCTTGCTCGAGCAGTGAGATGGAATGGTTGTGGCAGAGGTGCTGATGTGGATGTGAGGGAAGGGAGTGTCAAAAGTTGTTAATTCAGCTGCCCTTCCACAGCACAAATGACTAAAACACTTTTACTTGCCACAGTGACAACCACAGTCTCCTGAGTTCTGTCTTTTTCTTATTGGTAATTCTTTCATTTTGTAACTGCTGTTGTTTGTCATTTGTCATGTCTGTTCGGTTACACACAGTCTTTTGCTGAGCCACCTTCTGTCTCTCTTTCTCACTGCTTGAGTATACAAGTTGTTATTTAGAGAATGAGTCTACAAATGGAGTCATGCTTACTTCTGCATCTTGCCTTTTTACCTATGTCATGACTTGCACGGACCACACACTGGTTTTGGACATCCCAGCAGCTTGATGGATTAGAGAAAGTTGCCTTTGATGCACACTAGACTCATGCACACTCAGCTGACTTCAAATTTCCTGCGCTGGTCAGCACCTGCTGTCGTGAAAGCTGCATGTGTGTGTTTGATAAGAGGAAATGCTCTTTGCTGGATATCAGCTGTAGTTGTTCTGCCTTCATCAGGTTTCCGTTTTGTTGGCGAAGATTGTCCACATTCCTTTCTCGCTGTGTCAAGACGGCCCCCGCTTTGCCTGAGGACATTCTTGAGTGTATATTCTAAGTAGCTGGAAAGTTTCCTCTGACCTCTAAGTGTAGGCTTGTGTGGCATGTTATTGTGAGGAAAAAGGAAATGCTCAGATTGTCATAGTCGGACATAGTCGCTGCTGCTTGCCTTTCTGTGGCTATTGTCAGTCTACTTGCACAGTGTCTTGTCAAAATAAATGAAAAATAAAAAAAATCAAATAAATCATTTGAATGCTACTAAAGTGGATTTGCCACAACCTTTGTGACTGAAAACTGCTGCGTGCGACTATGAAAAAATATAAAGTAGCTGCAGTGCGACTGACCCGAACGGCATATTTGTGTTTGTGCTGAGGGAAGCGTCAAAGGTTTCTACATGTTTTTGCAACGTTGAGTAATGTATCACAGACATATCTCACAAATTCTTTCATAAACAAAGTGTAGAGAGAGTGTAAATAAGATATTCATTGTTCAGTGTAGAGAGCTTTGCTGATTATAATGGAACTTTGTGAGATCGCGATGAACTGATATGAGTGACATTTTGAAGGGAGTTTGTAAATAAGATATTGATTTAATACAACAGTTCAATAAGAAGTTAATATTAAGTGACTTACATTATCTGACTATAACACTATTGCCTATTGAACACTATTTTAACATCATAGTGTGAAACAAGTCACAACTGAGCCTTCTTCGTTCAAACACAGCGTTGTTTAGTTTATGAATGAACATGCGTTTTTAAACAAATCTAGTGAGTCAGTGATTGAATTTCCCATTCATAAAGACAGTCACTTGTTTTATTCCTGAATGAATCAGCTGTTTAAACAAATCAAATGAATGAATGATTCAGTAATTAAATCAGTGACTGGCAGTTTTAGTTTATTTTTTAAAGTATATTTTTCAAAACGTTTTTAAAACATTAAACTTAACATGAATTTATGAATTTGATTGCACTCATGCCACCTCTGAGCTTCATTAAACATATGAAAATACACCTACAAGCCAATTTTGTGTTCTTTTGTGCCACCTCTGTAGTACAAATTAATTTTGTTAATACTGGTTTTATTTGATTGGTAACTTATTGTACTTGTTCTTATTCTGTTGTTTTAATTAGAAATTTTAAAAAGCTTATAAAATGTAATTTTTTAAAAGTTTGACATAAAAGATGACATACTTTTAATAAAGTTAGAAAAATGTCATTACAAAGACAAAAACTAAATTCCCCTGTAAATCACATAAAGAAGTCAAATATCACCTAATTTTTGACCAGATTTTTTTTTTTTTGATTATTGATTAGAAGGTGCGCCTGAAATTTGGACTGTGCTCCTAAATTTAAGTAAAGTTGGGAGCACAAGTGCTCCTAAAAAGGAAAGTAAACATAGAGCCCTGAAGGGATATTTCACCCAAAAATGAAAGTTACCCCATGATTTACTCACCCTCAAGGCATCCTAGGTGTATATGACATTCTTCTTCCAGACAAATACAATCAGAGTTTAAAAATGTTCTGGCTCTTTCAAGCTTTATAATGGCAGTGAATGGGTGTTGAGATTTTGAAGCAAAATAAAGTGCATCCATCCATCATAAAAAGTGCTCCACTCGGCTCCGGGGTGTTTATAAAGGCCTTCTGAAGCAAATTGTTGCATTTGTGTAAGAAAACTATCCATATCCATATTTATAAACCGCAATGTCCAGTTTCCGCTAACTGTCGTCTGTGTTCACAAGAAAGTCACATTCCAGTGGATGACTACAGTAATGTGTAAATCATATGTAAAATTAATATAAATATTTAGTACCAAGCTACCAGTGTATCATCTGATACGGTCACTGTCCTGTAGTACTGCCATAGTGAAGGGTTAACGCTCAGAAAAAGAAGTTTCTTCTTTCCCTCAGGGTGTTTCTTCTGAAGTTGTTTTTCCTTTCTCTAAAAATATGCTGTTTTATGAGGACAGTTTCTTAGTGACGGCATTATCAAGATCCACAAGCTGTTTAGTGCGCTGCAGGGTTGGTTAATTTGAAAAGCTTTAGAGCAACACAGCAACATTTATTGTACTAACAAGTAATGAGCTTGTTTTGTTGTTTGTTTGTTTTCTCATTCTACAGAGGATAGTGTGTTCAGTGCTGTTCGTATATGAGAGCTGTTGTCTATAGCACACTTGCCGAAGGTTTTAAATAGCCCGTGGACAGTTCTGCAGCCCAGTGAACCACAGTGATCTCTGTGAGGACGGTGCTCTGTGTTCTCCCTCTTACATAAAGGGGAAGGTGATGGGGTCGGGATCAGGGCAGCACTGATAAGCTCTCTCAAATTCATGCATGTTTAAATATGGATGTGGTTTAATAGTGGTCACAGAAAGGACCGTGATGTTTTTTGGTGCTTTGAGCGATGCCTCGTTTAATATGAAATTTTAATTAGCTCACCCGCACTGTTATTGTTCTGTTGCTTGTTGGTTGTGATTTCTTGCATAACTTTTCAGCCCTGGTGTCGAACAGCGAACAAGTCCCATTCATTCTTACGTGATTTTTGTTTTGATGTAGACTTGATTGTTTAGTTCCTCGTGGCTTGTGCATGTTGTTTTGATAGAGATCATGCCTGCAGTAATCAGTCCCATGAGCATTCTGAAGATCTTAACAGCTCCCCTGATGTGCTTTTAGTCCACCTTTGTATTCTAAAAACTTGCACTCCTTTACCTAGCCAAATTAGCATCTATTAGTGCTAGTGTAAAAATACAAAATATAAAAATATAATATATATATATATATATATATATATGTATATATAATAAATAAAATTAAATAGTGTGTATATATATATATATATAATTCCTGGGCTCCATTTGAGTTGTTGAGCGCATATATATATATATATATATATATATATATGCCTAAATTTTAACTTTTCACACTTCTCTTTAAATAGATTTTTTGTGATATAAGGCCTTTGCGAAATATCTATGATGAAATGAAATGAAAAATGAAATATCTAATTTCTGTGGTTGAAATATGAATCACTGCAACAGTATGCTTAAGGGAGTGGTATTTAAAAAAAAAATTCATCAGTTTTATGCATTTTTTTTGTTTTATGCACTGTTGCAGTGATTCATATTTCAGTCACAGAAATTAGGTATTTTATCTTTAATTATTATGCATATATAAATACAAACACATTAATGTATATATTTAAGAAATATTGACGTATATGTATTTATTATATTTTTATATAATTTATGTTATATAAGTATAAATATTTTGTACATTGTTAATATATTTCTTTCAAATATATACATTAATTTGTATATATTTATTTATAAATAATAATTACACACAGTACACACACATATATAAGGCAAACTCAAACTTTTATGTTGTATGTGATTAATCGCGATTAATCGTTTGACAGCCCTTATATATATATATATATATATATATATATATATATATACACACAGTACACACGCATATATTATGTAATCACTAACTTTTATTTAGGATGACAGCCCTTGGGAGACTTAGATTTAGCTTGTAATTAATTTTTGTTTTCTGGGATTTTTCAGTGAATAATGACTTTTATTTCTTTGTATGGGCTACTTTATGATTATTATTATTATTTTAGGATGTTTTGGGCCTCTTTGGAGTTTCACATTAATCATAAGGACTCTTGTGAGCAGCGAAATATTTCCTCTCATTTCCGAGAACGTGACCGTGCAGTGATGGAAGAGCCGGTTAAGTGTAGTGGGAGGCATTTATGTTGTGTAGGATGAGAAGGCTTCTCATTTCAGGTGTTTCTCAAAACAAAATCAGGCAGAGAACGTGTCTGGTGATGCAAGTGTTGTTCAGTACCGGTGGTTCTTTTGCCGTGCTGCTGTGGTGTGGTTTTCTGTTTCTCCTGCAGTATCGTAGGCGTTTTCTCTGTTCAGACTCCACTTAGCCGCTCCTGACGTCCCTCAGGCCCTTTTTACCAGTGACTCAGGAGCCACTCTACTACTTGAGAACAGCTGTGGTGTAACATTAGTCTTATATTACAGATGGCCTCGAATCTCCCTCAAGCACTGACCTGAGACCAGCTTATCTAATAAAAAAACCTTTGATCTCACAATCCTCCCAAAATACGAGGCTAATGTAGAGTGCACGGCCATTACTTAATCTTGGTTGTGGTGTGGTTGCAGGTATGATAATAATAATGGTGCATGGAGAGTAGGCCTATGTTGATTTCTTGCATCCGTGTCTGGGCCTGTTGACTTTAACCCAGCTGTTTTTTCTTGACTCATGGAAAATCACGGAGTGCTCACAATGCTGGCATCAATGAGCAAACCAGCATAGAGCAAAACTAGATTCTTGTTTGAGCTAGTGTAATGATCGATAGTGGTTGTTGGCAATGAAACAAAGTTAGCTAGAGTTCAGCTTTATGCAAATGTGAAACCTGATAGCTTTAGCGATGCATCCTAGCTGGAAAGACCTTTATTAGGCTAACACATTTTTTATGAACTAACTTAAGCATTGTCTTCAGTAGTATTTCAGTTTGAACACTGATTACCTCAATAGGCAGTGTTCACCCTGTGCCCTGCAGACCATTTAGTCCTGCGGTCTCACTGGCCTGGATAAAGTCCTCCCATTTGGACAGGCCTAATGAGGACGCCGTTCCTGTGAGGATCTGGGACGACCTTATTTTACCAGCAACATCAATCTGGAATGATCCTGGTAACACACCACCAAAGAAATCGTAGTGCAGAGGTTTTCAGCCTTGGGGTTGCATAGAGTTGTGTGTCGTTTATGGATTTTCCCCATTTTTTTAGAGCATCAGTTTTATAGCTCTAGTTTCTGTATGCTCTCTTTTTTTGGGGATAGAAATCAATATTTTTATCCAGCAGGGATGCATTAAATTGATTAAAAAATTACAGTACAGACATTAAGAATGATACAAAAGATTTCTATTTCAAATAAATGCTGTGATTTTGTACTTTCTATTCAAGGAATTGTGAAAAACATGTTGCAGTTTCCACAAAATTGCTTTTTTAGTATTGATTCTAATAAGAAATGTTTTGTGAGCGCCAAATGGGCATATTGGAATTATTTTTGAAGGATCATTTGACTGCTGAAAATTCAGCTTTGCCATCACAGGAATAAATTACATTTTAAAATATATTTAAATCCAAAACAAATTTTAAGTTTTAATACTCAAGTCTCAATTTATTTATAGAGCACAATTAAAAACAACTACAGTTGACCAGTGTGCTGTACAATGTTCTATAAGACTTATAAAAACATATACAGACCAAGCTAACAACAGACAACAAAAAACATCACAAGTCATATGCTATGTTGAATAGATATGTTTTTAACTTTGATTTAAAGGGGTCATCGGATGCCCATTTTCCACAAGTTTATATGATTCTTTAGGGTCTTAATGAGAAGTCTATAATATACTTTGGTTAAAAATTCTCAATGGCAGTGTAAAACAACACCCTTTTTACCTTGCCAAAATCAGCTCTGCAAAAATCATCCTATTCTGGTTGAGGCTGCTTTAAATGCAAATGAGCAAAATGGAATATTATTTTTATAGGTTCACTAAAAACCACTGCATGGATTTTTATCATTATAGGGTAGATTTGTACACACTGCCAACACACATTGATATTCAAACAACATGTAAAAATGAAATTTGCATCCGATGACCCCTTTAAAAAAAATGTAATGTCGGTGCAGTTCTGATATGGATCGGTAACGTGTTCCAAAGTTATAAATAAATAAATATATCAAATAAATGCCGCCTTGGTGAATATAAGAGATGTCTTTCAAAAACATTAAAAATGGTGGTGTATAAAAAAATGCAGTATGTCTTGGGCATAAAATATGTAGGCTTTAACAAACCGGATACAAAGGTGAACTTGATGATTCAGAACCTTTGTTTTCATAAGAAACAATGATCGATCCATGCTAGACGTTCATGCAGAATGAGTTTTTTTGCTTTCATAACAGGGCTTTCAGGGTGCTTTTCAGTAAGCTAAAAAGAAAAGTCAATAGTAATGAAAATGACTGGTAAAATTAAGATGTCATTTGTCATCTGTAGCATCCTGTGTTATAGCTTAATTGTGTAATAAGGAAGGCAGTGACACAATCACATAGGTGTTTTAATAATACATTTTTTAACCATTTCAAACTAGTTTCAACCAAAAAGTCAAACGTTTTTGAACAGTATGGTTTTTAATGTTTTTTTTTTTATGTTTTTTTTTTAATGTCTTCTGCTCACCAAGCCTGCATTTATTTGATCCAAAGTAAAGCAAAAAACTGTGAACTTTTTGAAATATTTTTACTATTTAAAATTACTATTTTCTATTTGAATATATTTTAAAGTGTAATTTATTCCTGTGATTTCAAAGCTGAATTAAATACTCTGAATTGCTGCTCAAAAAACATTATAGTTTTTTTTTCAGGTTTCTTCGGTGAATAGAAAGTTCAGAGGAGCAGAATTTATCTGAAATGGACCTCTTTTGTAACATTATAAATGTCTTAGCACTTTTGATCAAAGCATCCTTGCTGAATAAAAGTATTAATTTCTATAATTTCTTTCCAAAAATGTTTGAATATTTTGCAAGCTTTGAATGGTATAGTGTATAATGTTAAAAAAGCTTTTAATTTCAGATAAATTTTGATATATGAATCAACTGTTTTAAATGTTGCTAATAATAACAGATGTTATAAGCATATTAGAATGATTTCTGAAGGATCATGTAAAACTGAAGACTGGAGTAATGATGCAAACATTTTTAGCTTTGATCACAGGAATAAATTACATTTGAAAAATATTCAAATAGAAAGCAGTTATTTTAAATAGTAAAAATATCTCACATTATTCCTGCTTCTGCTGTATTTTGAATCAAATAAATGCAGGTTTAGTGAACAGAAGAGAATTCTTTAAAAAACATTAAAAATCTTACTGTTCAAAAACCTTTGACTGGTAGTGCATGTTTGACTCTGACTGAAAAGCTTTTTTATTATTGCAATGAACTATCAAGGAAAATCCGATTCCTCATGACCCCTTTTAAAATGGGACATGCACCAAAAAAAGGTTAAGCACCTCTGCCTTAGTGAGGGATGTACAGGCGCTGTTGAACTGATAATTGAAGACGACGAAACCAGGAGAATGAGCACGTATCCGTGAAACAGATCTGTCTCGTTAGTGTGTTCTGACAGATACACGCCTCTTCTCTCCTGCTATTCGCCATTTGTCTGGCCAGGTGTGACGGAGTCTGCATAGACTTATGTAATAGTTTATTTTGGTATTGATTTGAGCCTGGAGCAGAAGCTGGAATGATCGATCACGCTCCTGTGTATTTCCTATCAACCGTTAACGAGGAAACAGAGGAAGGAATGAAGCAAAATAAAGCACAGGGAGATGAAACAAAAGCTCAGCAAGGAGAACAATAGTCCTTGGCTCCTTTCTTTGACTGTGGTGGATAGGAGAGATATAAATAGCAGGATAGGGTATGTTTAAATTTGGCAGCCAAGACGGTCTGAAACAGGAGGTTTCTGGTGAGAAGATGCTTTGGATTGCACATTGGGAGGAGGCAGGTTTACATTACTGTGGGGGAGTGGGAGGTCCTTGGGTAAATAATGGGTGTGGTCAGATCTTCATAATTGTCTGGAATCTTAAAGAGAAGTTGTTGACTAAAGTAGTTGTTGTTTTCTTTGTGAGAGCAGGCCTGCCACTGATGTCACATAGGCTATTTTAACGATGTCTTTACTACCTTTCTGAGCCTTGAACGTGGTAGTTGCGTTGCTGTGTAAGCAAGGTCAGAAAGCTCTCAGATTTCATCAAAAATATATATGAAGATGAACAAAGGTCTTACGGGTTTGAAACGACAAGAGGGTGAGAAATTAATGACAGAATTTTCATTTTTGGGTAAACTATCCCTTTAAGGAGGACAACAAAGAAATCAGCTGTGTGCTAGCCAGTGCCTCATGATATGACTTGCCTTTTTTACACCACCTCTAAGGCATTTAATGCTCTTCTCAGCTGATGTGGTGTATCTGTGTCTCAGTCCTGGGTGTCACCAACATAATTACAGTCATTTTCTGTATGGGAAGAACAAAGGATCGTGACCTTGTTATAGTAGATATATTAGAGTCAAACCCAGCTGGCTAATACATATGTAAAATAAATCAAGAGGGCAGGACTAGACAAATGTCAGGAGATAAACTTTAAATGCGAAATTAGACATTAAAGAAAATTGTGAAAATAATGACTGTGTTCAAATTGGTTTCCCAGGCACTTCCCCTTTTTCCACTGGTGGAGTAAACAGATCCCAGTCTTTATTGAAAACTCATTTGTTTGTGAAGATTTGCATTATCATTTAACTTATTTAAGGGTTTCCAAAAATTGCACCATTATCTGACTTCAAGAAGTCAGGTGATGCGATCGTGTCGAATATGGTGTTAGCAGGCCTGCTCTCACTATACGCTCATTGAACAGTCCTCAACCCCAAGACAAGGAAAGTTAAGTGGTTGGGCGGAGCATTTGCTGTCTGTTTGCTTTGTGCCAGTCTTCTCTGTGATGGTTGGAGTAAAAGAAAGACCAAATTGTTGACCATTTGGAGTGAAATGTGTTTAAACGTGTAATGAACTTTACTGGAAAAGAACACGGTGGCTGTAATGTCAAAAAAGGCTGAGAAAGGAGAACATAAATGAGATGTTAGGGATTTACCCATAATCCTTTGCACTACTCATTCAGACTGAGATTTCTAGACTGTTACCCATAATCCTTTGCAATACTCATTTAGACTAAGAGAGTGACATTACCATACTGATCTTCAAGTTGTATGTGAATGTGTAGTATTTTTAATACTAGTATTCATTATTGTGACATGGTAATGTTATTTTGGATTCAGCTGAAATGTTTGCTCAGTCAGACTCAGATTTGTTACCCATAATCCTTTACTCATTCAGGTTTGGGGGGAGGGGTGGCCATTTCATGAATTGTACCTTCTTACATCCTTTGTTCTTTGTGATACTTTGAATCAGCAATGACATTATAATGTTACTTAAAGATTTTAAGCTAATTAAAGTGTTTGTATAATGCTATGTTACACACACATTTAAATTAAATTAAAATGCACACATTTAATTAGAAAAAAAATTGTCCCTCTTTAATTTTATGCTTTTTTTTTATCTTCAGTTGGCTTTGTTGGGAATGGACCTTCTATCTGCCTTAGTGACAAGATTACAGGACCGATTTCGGCCCCAAGTTGGTACAGGTAAGAATATGAATACCTTCATATATAGACTTCATACAGTATATAGAAATACTGTGCACTCTTATTACTTATGAATGGGAGAAAGTGCAACGCCCAATATGGCGAATAACCCCGGCCTTCTAAACAAAAGAGCCAATCTTTGATTAGTAAAGTCATCGCGTCAGTGCAGCTGCCCTTAGACGCTCTAGTTCCTATCCACCTTATTTTTCCCATAAGAGTGGGTGCAGTCATTTGTAATTTTTTTGTGTCTAGCTTCTGATCTCATCCACTTCCAGCTATTTTTAGCTGCACAAAAAGCTCATTTTGCTGCTTGATATTGCAAATTTGTGTGTCTTGCCATATTATTTTAATGTATTATCTTAATTATGAATACACTGGTTTGTAGTGCAAACTGTTTTACCGTTTACTGCATTTGGCAAATTCGGTGGATTATGAACCGGACGTCTAACACATTACCAGAAAACAGCTTACTTCCGCATTGAAAAGTAAGGTGGATAGAAACAGGCAGCGCATGCGCATTGGCCGGTCTAGCATCAAAAACAAGCTTTTTTTGCGGTATTTGAACATGAAATAAACAAGTTTTATGAGCCTGTTGTCAAATTTCATTGGTGTTTTCAAATTTGAAATTTAATCGTGAGCTTAGTGAACAGTTTTGGAGAATTATATGTTTCTTTATTCAAAGAGATAGGAGCTGCACTTGAATGCCTGAGAGGCGTTTCAAAGATGGCGGCCGAGTGAAATGACTTGTCTTAAATGGACTTTGTTAGGAGCCAATTATACTAAACAGGGCAAATTAGCATTAGAGCGCAATTCCATAAAAGCACTGATGGGAGGGGGAAATTCTGTGGGTGATTTACTAACACGCATATTAAAGAACACAGACGCAGCCAGGTCATTTCCATAATGACCACCGCAATCTACCAGGAGCGGCGCAAATTAGCGCCTGCTTTAAGACATGATTATTTTGGGTGTTAAATAATGGCACAAATACCAGCAATTTGACAAGCGCAAATGATAGTAAATCTCCTATAAATTTTGTGCCTGAAAGGGAAACTCCTACAAATCCATATTCAATAAGGTCAGGCGCAAAAATAACTATCCACGCCTTTTCGGTGCTAATTCTTCACTGCGTGTCTTTAGTGAATCCTGACAGTATTATTTTAACGTCAAAAGGAGGTTTGCGGTGGTGCAAGATGTTAGTAAATCTAGCCCTATATGTGTACAAAATTTTCTGTCAGATTTTATCACAAAAAGTAATGATCGTTGTATGACAATTTATTTTCATGTTATAGCTTATCTAAAGATTTTTCTTTTTTTTTTTTTTTAAGCAGTGGTGCTTAAATGAAAATACACAAATTCCTGCGGAAGGTTTGAGTTTGCTGACAGAGTGTTGCTTTAAGTGCTGAAACTGTCAGCATAAACTGAAACCCTCTGAGAAGTTGTTTCTTAAAATTCATCTGCTTTAAAGCATCACTGCTGCAGTCATTAAACTGCTTTTGTAATACATTAACTGCAATCATCAATGAACTTCAAGGCCATCACTGTCAGGCTTCAGATTGTCTGCTGTGAGAAATCTGAAGGTCTTCAGTCTCAAATTATTTGACGCTTCCAACTAGTTGACTAATTAGTAATGAAAATAGCTTTGCACATCCCTAATATCTAATCTCTGTTCTCTCAATCTCCAGTTTTACCTAGCTTGATAGATCGGTTAGGCGATGCCAAAGATCAAGTCAGAGACCAAGATCAAACCCTGCTGCTGAAGATCATGGAGCAGTCAGCTACCCCTCAGGTAGTATTTGTGTTTATCTAGGCTAAATGTTACTTCCAGGATGTTTGATCCATTCTAAAGCTAACACTACAGTCCTCTTGTGTGTAGACGGTGCATTATGTCCACAAGCACACGTCTTTATATTTTGTCCTTGTGTTTAAATATCACGACAGCCTAAACAATATTTGTAATGTAAGATCTGAACAACCTGCTTCAGAAGCACCCTTGTGAGACATTTAGTTAATGAATTGAACTCTGCTTCATGAAAAAGCTGATGGGAGGTCTCATAATGAGATTAGCTGGCATTTAATTGTATTAGATTGAAAGTATTGCATTTGGATTGCCTTCACAGTACATATGGGACCGAATGTTAGGGGGTTTCAAACACAAAAACAACCGGACCAGAGAGGGAGTCTGTCTCTGTCTCATCTCAACTCTGAACACGTAAGTCCCATTGTCCTCTCAGTCTGGATATTGTACCTTTCATTCAGCATAAACACAGTTTTGATGTTTATGTTTAAAATTTCCACTTGTAGTTGAATTTTTTGCTGAGTAGAGATACTAAGTCGTTAAAATGAAAATGAAGCAGCACATTCTTTGAAGATCACCCATTAAAGCTGAACTTGGCAAAGACACCACAAACCCCATGATGCACTAATGCCACCCTCCCTGTTGTTATCGCTTCTGTTTTTCAGATACGGTGCCCAAGGTCTAACCCTGAGCAAAATTGTACCACATATATGTAATCTACTCGGAGACCCCACAAGTCAGGTTTGTGCATTTGTCATAATCAAAGACATTCAAGATTAAACTCTGATCTGCATGACATGGCTTTTTTACAGAACAATGGACGAAAGTAGCAACATGACACAAAGCCATAGTGACCTCTGGTGGTGGTTTTGGATGTGGAGTTAGTGGAAATACACCAGTGTGCATTTGTTTTTATTAAATGAATGTAGATTTTACACTATTAATGATTATTGTTAACAGATACAGCATTTCAAATGGTAAAATACACATATAAGTAGTAATGTCGTTGTTTTTTTGTTCTTCTAAAACATGAACAGTGCTTTGCGGAAAAAAAAAAAAAAATTTTACATGTATGTTGCTGCCTTATGTTAAACTGTTTTAAATTACTTTTTTGCCACATCAATCTACACTCCATGCACCATAATGACAAAGCAAAAACAGAATTGTCAAAACTTCATAAGTGAAATAAGTACATTTCATAAGTATTCCGACCCTTAACTCAGTACTTAGCTGAAGCACCTTTACAGCCTCAGGTCTTTTTGGGTGTGATGCAGCAAGATTTGCACATCAACATTTGGCAGTTATCTGCCATTTATCGTCTCACATCTTTACCTCTCAAGCTCTGTCAGCTTGATTGGGGTCTGGCAGACATTTTGAGGTTTCTCTGACAATATTTGATTGTTTTCAAACTCAGGCTCTGGCTGGGCCACTCAAGGAAATTCATAGAGTTGTCTATAAGCCACTCTTGCTGTGTGCTTAGGCTCATTGTGCTGCTGGTAGAACCTTCTGCCCAGTCTGAGGTTCTGAATGCTCTGGACTGGGTTTTCATTAAGGCTATCTCAATATTTTGGTGCACTGAGCTTTTCTTCTACTCTGACGAGTCCCTCAGTCCCTGCCAGTGAAAAACAGCCCCAAAGCATGAGGCTGCTACCAGCACACTTTACTTTTAGGATGGTACTCTGCAGGTGATAAGCAGTGCCTGGTTTCCTTCAAACATGATGCTTGGAATTGAGGTTCATCAGACCACAGTCTTGTTTCTCACAGTTTGAGGGTCCTTTAAGTGCTTTTTTGCAAATTCCAAGTGTGTTTCATGTGTCTTCACTGAATAGAGGACTGAGTTTTGCCAGTTACCACAAAGCCCAGATCGGTGAATTGTTGCAGTGATGTTTGTCATTCTATAAATTTCTGCCGTCTGCATATATGATAATGGAGCTCAACTAGAGTGACCATCATGTTCTTGGTCACCACTTTAGCTAAGGTCCTTCTCCATCAGTTGCTTAGTTTGGCCAGGAAGAGTCCTGGTTGTTTTAAACCTTACGAAATCATACCCATTAAACTGAATTTGCCAAATGTAACTTCACTTAAAACTGTAGTAACATCTACAAGCAATATGAATGCTCCTGAGCTAAATTTCAACTGTCCCAGATAAGGGTATGAATACTTATGCAATGGAATCATTTAAGTTTTTATTTGTAATAAATTTACAAAGATGTTAAAAACCTGTTTTTTGCTTTGCCAGTATGGCGTATGGAGTATAGATTTATATGGAAAAAAAGTAGTTTGGAGTTTGCAAGGCGCTGTACATATTACATATTAAAGCTTCCACGAGTGCACAGTTTAGAAACTAATTTTAAAATTCTCTTGTCCAGGTTCGGGATGCGGCCATGAACTGCCTTGTGGAAATATACAGACATGTTGGAGAGAAGGTTAGGATTGACCTTAGCAAAAAAGGACTGCCGCAATCAAGGTAAGCTCTTCCTTTTTCGTAATTTTGTGCCAATTCACAGACAGTGCATCAGCTTTACATCTGACATTTACATCAGATGGATTTCTAATTTGGACTCATCTGTTAGTTTTGAAGATCTTTTTCCCTTTTGACGTTTGCAGCATCTGTTCATTTACTTCTATCAGGCAGTGATAAATCTAGACAGATGTTCTTCCCCATTAGTAAGACTTCTAAACAGAGTGAAAACATTCATGAACCAGTCTGTTAGTACTGTAAGGATACTTATTACCTTAAGGGGCTAAAGTGGCTATTCATACAGGTCATTAGGTCTTAATTTCCCTCCGGACCCAGAATCAGGCTCTGCCCTCTAACTGAAGATTAATATGCTTTTAGCAGCTAGCATTATGGGCTCACAGCAAATTGCCTATGTAATTAAGCTTAAACCTTTTGATATGGTGGTTTAGCATTCAGAAAACTGTGGCATTCATTCAGATGTTAGAGCCTGCAAAAGAAAGCGTCCAACCATGATACAGCACAGCAAGAGTTGACTGAAGTTGAGTGCATGGAGAGGCGGAAGGCATGCCAGCATTTGCTTGTGGTCTGAATTTGGTTGTAACATCTGTTAGGTGTCCCTCCCACTTAAAATCTGTGCATGTCTCCAGGGACCATGCAGGCATCTGTTTCTCTGATCTTCTCAGTGGTTATAGTTTTAAGACTTTTGAGGGCAGGCTCAATTGGAACATGCCTGGGGGAAACAGTTTGGTGTGACTTCGGACACAGTGTCAAACTAGTTTGTGAGCATCAAGGCTCAAGTATGTGTAGTGCAACTGCAGTACTTTTGAGTTAATTCACCAGACCTCATTAATACAATCTTTTGGGTAAAAAAAAAAAAAAATTAAGCTAATGCCGAATCATTTCCACTTCCGAGAACTGCACTCATCATATTTGATTTATTAGATTAATATTATTTCCATGCTGCCTTCTCAGTTGGCTTCATGTGCATCTGTGTCTAAATTCTTTGGGCCTAGACCAAATCCTGTTGCTAAAAATGATATCCACACAATTAATGGCCCTTAGAGGGATCTATGAGAGAATCAAACCCTTGTTGCTTTCTCACTAAAGCCCACATTTAGCATAAATCATGCATACACAACAGAGTTTTAATTTTCCAAATGTTCAATATCCATTTTGAGCCCTGAGCACACTGACAGTTTTTCAGCGCTGCTGTTTTTAACGGACTGAATGGATGTATCTGCAAAATTCAAATCTTCTCAGCTTAATTTAGAGGCGCACAGTTTGCATGGATGAAGTGAATAGAGGAAGAAATCTCTTTTGAACACTATAGCGCATAAGGGTTTAGCAAGCCGCATTTCCCTTCTCTCAAACTGGAGAAAAGGCACCCATCTCATTTGCAATTCAAAATTCTGTTGTGGGACATTTGGTAACGCAAAAATGATGAACTTGTAGGATTAAATGTTTGCATTTGTAAGTAGTTGTCAGCAGGGATGCCCTCACTCAAAATGAAATCCCAGCATGATTGTTGGAAACAACATCCTCTTAAACATTAATATCACAAGGCTTTACTTACTTGTCCTAGTTAGAATTTAATGACTTAGCCAGTTAGAGCTTTGAACGTTATCATCATCACAATATTCGCAATGTTGCTTTTTTAAATTAAAGAGCCGGTCATATGGGTTTTCGAAAAGTATATTTTTTGCAGTTTGCAACGTAGCTATCCTTCAGTGTAAACAGTCTGCAAAGTTGTTAATCAAAAAAGGGCGTTATATATAAAGTTATTGTCTCTCAAAAGATAGATTCAACTCAGAATCGCCTTAATGAGTCGTTATATTTTCAAATCTTCTGCCTGTTATCGATATACGTCACTAGCTAACATATTTGCATAATCCCTTGCCTGGGAAATACGAACACTCTGACCTGCCCACAAACACTTCTGCTAGTTACTGTGTTTACATCGAGAAGATGCTGTGTTCTGCACTGTCAAAGCAAGTTTGTTTTGTTTTCATTGGCGAAAGATGATGATGTGAAGAATCAGTGGTTCAAATAAATTTTTCCAATGATACCACTGCAATACAATTTGAACCTTTTGTTGTGCTTGTCATTTTACTGAAGACTGCTTCTTTAATCTTGGCTTTAATCCTCATTGGGCTAATGGCTCGACTAATGTATCCGTCTTTACTGTTTTAAGTGTTTACAGTTTAGGACGATTTGCTTGTGTAAGCGTTCAAATGTTTTTATGTCATTATCTTAAGAACGGATTGGAGCACTATATTATTGTTTTGTTGCATGCTTTGTCATTGACAACATGCCCAACTGCTACTCAAAACTAGCCCTAAACTAGCCCAAGTGCAGGGAGTCCCCTGTTAAAGGGGTTATCGGATGCCCATTTTTCACAAGTTGATAAGATTCTGTAGGATCGTAATGAGAAGTCCATAACATACTTTGGTTAAAATTTCTCAGTGAGAGTGTATAAAAAATCTTTGTACCTTGTCAAAATCAGCCCTTTTTAGAGCAAGTCGTTCTGCTGCATTTGCCTTTAAATGCTAATGAGCTCTGTTCACTCCGCCCCTCTCTACTGTGGGGTGACGAGCCGTTCTGTTTACTTTAGCTGCATTTAGCTGCGAAACTGGCACTTTATTAAGAAAGGTGATTTGCAAAGATGCAAAAAAAAACCTTATACTCACTTCTGCTTTAGGTGAAGGTGGATCACGAATGATTTGCACGAACATAGGTGCATTTATGTAGATCGCAAATCCTCGTTAATCCTCTGCGTCTTCAGCGTCTTCAATCTGAGACGTTCTTGTCTTCCCCTGCACCGGAGTCTACATAATGGCGCTCGGACTGTTACTGCTTAGTCAGGGCGGGTCTAAGGTAAGACGGCCTTGTCAATCAACTATCGTGGGAGCGGCCTTGGTCGGTGTGTCCTCGTACCGACAAGAAGCTGAGAATGGCTTGATTTGAAAAGGGGGATGTTACTTATAAGGATTAAAAAAAATCACTGGGTGGATTTGTATCATTTTAGGGTGGTTGTGTACACACACTGCCAACACACATTTATGTTCAAACAACATTTAAAAGTGAGTTTTGCATCCGATGACCTCTTTAAAAATGTTTTTTTTTGTCAGGGTTCCCCTTGTAAATTCACATTCCAGGGGCTAAATATGCCGTTATTGGGCTCGCTTCAACTCGCTGACATCAAAAACAACCGCAAACTTGCTCCTCTCTGTACCAATCACAACAGACTTGACCAGCGGACCAATCAGAGGAGTAGGCTTATGGAAGGGAGGGGTTTACAGACCTTACGATCAGAACTGATCGAACGAATCGTTTCAAAATCATTGAGAAATACCTCTATGTATAAATGTATATTCTGAGAAAATTACAATGTTTTCTGACCTTAGATGCATTTAAATCTGTTGTAGGGCACTCCAACACAATATTAGGACACTTTAAAATACCATACGATACCATATGCTTTTTAATATTGTAAATGCAAATTATGAATATTCGTTTTATCACTCATCCCTATTTATAACCTAAAATGATTTTTTGCCACTCTGTAAGGCAGAGAATTGTGGCAGCCCGTCCAGTTTCTGCATGGCAGAATCCCCTCACAGGGAGCTGAGAACATGACGATGAATTGGCTTTGATGCTCAGGGCTCTGGGGATCTGCCTCTGACTCGCACAGACAATCTTTGAGAGGGATGTAAAGGATAAAGGATTCTCAGTGGGTTTTACAGTAAGAAAACATCCTCGACTTATGAATACGCAGTGGGAGGAGTTTCAGGGACATGGTTCAGTTTCACATTCTCCAAGTGGTTTGCTGTCATTTGAGGACTCATAAGTGTTTCCTAAATCGTTGCTTTATTAAAGAGGCCGTGTTATAGTTAAAATCATTTTTTTTTCCTTTGATCCACTTTGGTCCACAATGTTTCTTAAATGGAATAATAGTATTGTTGTACACAACCGTCTCTTTGACCTTTAAACAAAATATATCTTTTTTTTTGATACTGTATCTTTAAGACCTGTAAATGACCTCTGTTATGATTGGCTAACCTCTTCGCTCATAGATTACTCTTACTCCTGGACTTGCAGGTTTATTTTGGGGTCAAAAATAGTTGGTGCAGAGCTTGCATTACACTGACACGATCACAAAACCATCCATGCTGAAATGTGACACATCACTTGTTACATCACAAACAGTCTCGCTCAGCCAGACTTATGGCTAACGGCAAAAAGTCTGGTCCTCATTGTAGCTTGTTCTGGCCTTGAACTGGCACATTTAGACCGCCTAATTGACATGTTAAGCAGCCGAGTACATTAGAGTCTGTTGTGTCCATAGTTTATGAGTTAGGTCATCATGTCATTATGTCTTTGGCTAATAGTCTACATGGTTGTTAAATAATAGTGTAGTGTAGTCAGGTGGTGTCTTAGGATGAAGGGAGTGACCAAATGAAAGGTATTTCCATTTCATAGACATTAACGCTGCTTGCTGAGAGCACTTTTTGTTAGATTTGCAACACCTGTTTCTGAGGATTGGTTTTGTATGCCGAGGCTCACGTTTCCAGGAGTTACTGTTCTAAAGGTCTACTTACTGTTTTTCTGTATTTTAACTTTTAACTAATTTTTATTTTTTTATTTTTTTACAGGTTGAATGTCATTTTCAGCAGATTTGATGAAGTCCAAAGATCTGGGAACATGATCCCCTCCTCAGGTTCAGGTAAGAACATTATATTTAGAAGTTCAAGGAATTCAAATGTCTAAACAGTCTTTTAAACAAAATAGCTTGGATGTTTGCTCTGGCTATGTTCCAAAACTCCCTACATCATCCTAACCTCATAAGTGACCAATTTGCAACATTCTACTTAGAATTAAATTTCTAATCAACATTTTTGTTGCATCATCCACCATCTTAGATGGATTGTATTCACTTTTTTTGTCAGCCGAACCCTTTGGTTTTTTTTAACAATGACTTGAAGTGCTCCCTAAAACTTTGTTAATATTTCAATAATTTAACAGCTATTTGCATGTCAGTTAATGGTCACATGGCATATACATATACATATATTTTTTTCTTTTTTTTCAAATGATTAAAAATAAAAAGTGCTTTATTTTAAAAATGCAGTCCGTAACTTTTTGTTGTTGTTGTTTTTAAAAATGATCTGAAAGAAATTTTTGAGCAAGTACATAACCAACTAGTGTTCAAAACTACAGTGGAGGTCATAAGTTTACATACACCTTGCAGAATCAGTAAAATGTTAATTATTTTACCAAAAACTGACATGAATAAGATATTTCACATAAAGGATGTTTACATCTTTTCACACTGAGGTCAACTTGAGGGACTCATGTGCAAATATTACAGAAGGTTTAAGCACTCACTAATGCTTCAGAAGGAAACGTTGCATTAAGAGCTAGGGGGTGAAAACTTTTTGAATTTGAAGATCAGGGTAAATGTAACTTATTTTGTCTTCTGGGAAACTTGTAAGTTTCTTCTGTAGCTTCTGAAGGGCAGTACTAAATGAAAAAAAACATGATATTTAGGCTCTTAATGCATTGTGTTTCCTTCTGAAACATCAGTGAGTGTTTGAACCTTCTGTAATAGATGCCCTCAGTGTGAAAAAATGGATCTCAAAATCATACAGTCATTGTTGAAAAGGGTTCAAATACACAAAAATGTTGAAAAACCAAAGAATTTGTGGGACCTGAATGAGTGGGCAGTTTAACTGTTCAGTACAAACAAGAGACTCATGAACAACTATCACTAAACAAAAAAAAACACAGCTGTGGATAATTCAAGTAACAGCACAGTATTAAGAATCACACGTATTCAGATTAGTACTAAATAAAAAATAACATGCATTTTGTATGATCCTTTTTACTTTGGTAAAGTAACATTTTGCAGATTATGCAAAGGTGTATGTAAACTTTTGACCTCAGCTGTATCTCCTTACCTTACCTTCCTAGGTTTTTACAGTAAATAGACGCATGCCGCCGTTCGTCTTTGTGTCATTACGCCACGTCTGTAACAACTCACAACTCACCTAAAGAATATAATTCCGCAAATAACTGCAATTGCAGGTTTCAAACAGAGGTGGCGACAAAGAGGCAAAACTTACAGACTGCAGTTTTAAGATTTTACATTTTTATGATTGAATTAATCATTAGCTTTTAATTACCTGATGAACCTCAGTTTGGCAAACTCCTTAGGGTATTTGTTTATTATTACTTAAATCATCTCAACAGAAAAAAACAGACAGTATAGTCAATAGTACCCACACAAACTGTATGATAAATAATGTACTATATTATTTGAATATTACAAGTACTGTTTAATCATGACTGTATTGACCTTATCAGGTACACAATGATAGCCTAAAAGGTGTTTTTGATCAGGCTTTATGAATCAGGTTGGTTTTGGCATGGCAGATCCAGATCTATATTAAGCAATAGAGGTTATGAAGCATGTTTGTTTGAAATACAGAATTAGGAAGGTCTGAGTCCCCCTCTCCTCCACCCCTTCCTTCTGTTCTCCCCTGTGGCCCTGTGCACATTATATTGCAGGATTTGGACTCGTTTTGCATTTCAGTGGGTGGTTGAAAACAGCATCTGTTTTTTTTTTTTTTTTTTTTCCAAATGAAAATGAAATGTCTGTTTATTTGGGTGATCGCCTTTCTACTTTTAGTTTTCTTTGTAAATCTGGTTGATCTGTTGCTGAAATCAGACAGGGGTAATGCATTAAGATAAAACATGAATCCATCACCATTGTTATGGTAAAGGTCAGCTTTAGAAATACACCTGAAAGAGAGGGAGAGAGCAATGCTCTTCGTGCTGTATGCCGCGGTGCTTTGAAAAAATCACTATGAGTGTTTGTCTGACTTAGATACAAAGAGACTTACTTTGTCATCTTTTTCTGAATTTTGATTTATTTAATGGAATAATGTCATGCTGATATTGAAATTGAAAAGCTTTGTTATCCTTGGTTCATGCTGCTCCGTATAAAATAATTTGTCATAAACCTTGTTGCTGCTGTATTGCAACTGTGAGAGTTTTGCAAATGATTTAGTCTAGAGATAGAGTTGGTAAATTGTATATAAATAATTATTCATTATAAATATATATAAATACTGCTGTCATCTTGTAGACGCAGCACTTGCAGCACAGCTTCTTTTTAATAAGTGCTGTCTCTGCACGAATATTAATAGTGTTATATAACAGGAAATGTCTTTCATTTACACAATATTTTGTGTAAATCTGTTTTGTGAGGGCCAGAGTATCCGGAGTCTCTTTCCTGTGTCAAGGTTTTACTTGGTGTAAGAAAGATGATTCAAGTCCTGTGAACATAAACTCTAAAAAGATTAAGGGAAAGCAAAGGACAAGCTAGCAGTCCCAGATCCACTGTTTGTACATTGCATTCAGTCTTTACAGGGAAAGTGCTTTCTGTGTCCTTTATTTAAAAGAGTTGGATGGCTTTGTCTTTGGTGAAGTCACAAGACCTCAGCAGCAGGAAGGGAAAGGGAGGGAGAGGCGGAGACCCGAGAGCGAGACTGTAAAAAAAGCTGGAGCTTTGTTGTATTTGCAGTCTCTGTGTGAATTGAAGAGACGCTTGCTCTATGACAACCGGAGAAGGTAAGGATTGGAATGGAATGGCGGCTTTAATGGCAGAGACGAATAAAAGCTTTAAACCTCCAGCTGCTGTTCTGCCAAGGGGACGGCATGTTTATCTGTGTTTTCGTGTTTACGGATGATAACGCGTATGAGATTTAAATATTCATGTTTTTGCTTCGCCCGTTTTTAGCTGGATTTCAGAGCATTTTGACATAGAACCGCAGTGTATCCGTTGATAAATGTTGTCAATTTGGAAAAATAAAACGTCTAATCTCTCAGATCCAGTCATGGATTCAGATGTGTATAAACTAGACTTGTGACATTTATCAAACACTCAAGACATCTCGCACCTGAATTGGTTTAATGCGTTTCTGCAGTCTGTTACAATTTGTCAGGTTGTTGCATTGCATTCACTAAATATAACTGCATTACAGATTTGAATTTGCTCAGTGGCTTACTTTGTGCTATTTTGTGTTTTTAACATTAGCTTATGGATCAGATGCATGTGATTGTTGCATCATTTCTCGCTATTTTTTTTAATCGCCTTACAGCATGAGCATTACAATTTTGCCTACAACATTAGCCTGAAACATTGCTCAAATGTGACCCTGGACCACAAAACCAGTTGTAAGTAGCACGGGTATATTTGTAGCAATAGCCAACAATACATTGTATGGGTCAAAATGATCGATTTTTCTTTTATGCCAAAAATCATTGGAATATTAAGTAAAGATCATGTTCCATGAAGATATTTTGTAAATTTCCTACTGTAAATGTATCAAAACTTAATTTTTGACTAGTAATACGTATTGCTAAGAACGTCATATGGACAACTTTAAAGGCGATTTTCTTAATATCTTGATTTTTTTGCACCCTCATTTTCTAGATTTTCAAATAGTTGTATTTTGGCCAAATATTGTCCTATCCTAGCAAACCATACATTATTAAGAAAACTTATTTATTATGATGATGTATAAACCTTAATTTCAAAAAACTAAACCTTATGACTGGTTTTGTGGTCCACAGTCACAAATAACGATTATTTTATTTGCCTTTGTGACGCTAGCCAAATATAAAGCCATTACAGAAGAAGTTAGTACATTGTTAATGAAGACGTTTTTATGTTTGTCTTTGGAATAAGACCCGGAGTCTGTAGAACTGAATTTATGTTTACTTTAATTAAGGTGAATCTACCAAAAACACTATCTTGGCTTGCTTTAATACCAAATGACAGCATGTTTCCTTTCCATTTGGAATCTTTAGTGTTCAGAACATAATCCTTCATTCACCTTCAGTAAAGTACCTTGCGCCGACTGTTTGTTATCACCTTTGCAATATGCAACATACATACTGTCAACATGATGTTGCCGGCACCTGTGAGAACAGGTTATAAATCACGTGACTTAGTGTACTCGTTGCTGTCTAGTACGCACTGCAGGAAGTATTCAGAAAGGTAGAGGTGATCGAGGGATTGAGATTTTGCACTACCATTTCATCTTTCTTATATACAGTATACACTTGATACTGGATATGGCAGCGCAGTTTAAGCACACTCTAAACGGATTGGGGCGTTTGTGTGTGTATGTGTGTGTGAGTTCATGTCCTACAGCACTATTATGTAAACATGACGCTTTGATTCTAAGCTTTTTGGTGCTGACATGCTCAAAGTCATTCTGACATGTTATGCTGTGTCATCGTCTCAGCCCAGTCAGCAGCTAAAGAACGTTGTCGCTTGATACAGTGGCTGTGAAGGTGAACGCTGATTTTTGACAGGTGTTTTCACAGGTAAGCAAGCATCCCATGTTCCTGTGGTAAACAAATGACATTGTTTCAGGATTAAAACATAGTTTGTCTTCAGTCACATGTGAAAAATCTGGTTTAGAACCTGGGGAAGCACTTCGTTCGAAGTTGGCAGGTCATGCAGAAAAGATTATATCCTCCTTCCCCTCTCCAGCTGAATTGACACATCTCTCAAACTCAAAACTTCAGTGGCAAGGAGATTAAGGCCCATTCCAGGGGTTTGTCCTCTTGAAGGGACATTACTCACTTCTGAGAGCAGCAGGAGTAAATAAATATCGACGTCTTCACCCTGCCCTGATTAATAAATCCGTATTTTGCAATCAGTTTTAGCTGTGAGAAGAATTATTTTTGAAAGAGGCTGATTACTTACTGATTTACGCTTCAACGGAAGTTCAAGTTATGGCATTTGTGACCCTGGACCAAAAAAAACAGTCCTAAGTATTGGGTCAAAATGATCTATTTTTCTTTTCTGCCAAAAATCATTAGGATATTAAGTCAAGATCGTGTTCCATGAAGATATTTTGTAAATTTCTTATTGTAAATATATCAAAACTTAATTTTTAATTAGCAATATACATTGCTAAGAACCTCATTTGGACAACTTTAAAGGCGTTTTTCTCAATATTTAGATTTTATTGCACCCTCAGATTCCAGATTTACGAATCGTTGTATCTCAGCCAAATATTGTCCAATGAAGATGATATATATGTCTCAATTTAAAAACTGACCCTTATGACTGGTTTTGTTGTCCAGGGTCACATTTTATAATTAAATATTACAGGTTTTTTTTTGCAACACATGCATGGAAGCTTTCACAAAAAGATCAATGAGATCTTTGGGTGAAGAAAGTAGGGCGAACTTCCATTTCATGGTGATTTAAAACTTTAGCAAGTGAACCAATGCTGGTAAGGTATGACTATGTCTTTCCTGTTATTTCATTTGACAGGTTGCCACTTTGATCTTCAAGTGCCTTTCAGGCAGCATAAAACAGCAAAAACGTCCAATTCAGATTAGCCATTTCGGCTCCAAGGGAGACATTCCTATTCAATTGAATAAGAGCTTGCTGTTAGATTGATTTGCACAGCAGTTTTACGATGAACCATTTGATTTTCTAGGCCAATTAAGAGAGTTACAGAGCATGTTGTTGAGCCAGTGGCGGCTGCTTCTGTTGTATCTCAAATCAGAGAAAATTGTTATCATTAAGTGAAATGAAACATTGAACTCACTGCTTGAGCTCCAGCTAAATATTATAGTTTGTTATCAGAGGATCGTCAATGATGCCTTTGTGCCATTTTTTTGACTGTCAGTAGCGATCTGCCCACATGCCGTCTTATGAAAGATGTCTTTTGTGGGCATATTGCCGCTGTCTGCGGATGTTTTACGCGCATACAGATGTTCTGTTGTCCCTACCACCCACCAGTGATATTGGGCTGTGTTTTTCAGCAGTCAGCATACCTCTCAGTAGACATTCCTGTGAGAATTGACTGCGTATGCATTCCTCCGCCTACATTGGCACTCTCTGAATGACGTTTCACAGTTAAATGCTGAGAAATGGCCTCCGACATGCTTATTTCCTTTTGCATTGATTTGCCACATCTGGTCACACCAAATGGTTGAATCTATCACCAGGTAACAGGATGTATGGATATGTTGTAGACAGTGCAGGTTTTCTAAGTTTGCTATTCTTGGGGAGTCTGAGTGAAACCTGAGCTGGCATCTTGCTTGCATTTTTGAGATTGCTTGCCATAACCTTAAATTATCCAATGTGGGAACATCTGCTATGTAATGCATTTATCTCGGTAATGTTCAGGACTGTGCGATGTCTGTTGTTTTGAATGCATCTCCTTAAAGGAATGTTCTGGGTTGTTTTTAACATGTTGTGCTTTGATAACCACAGATAGCGATTTTGAATTGTTACTTAGTTTCAACATAATACAAGTGCTTTAACAAAAATATAAGCTGCACATTTTGGCTTTTTAAACATATTGCCCATTGGCTGTTATCAACTTCCATTATAAGTGCATTGCTGTATATGCCTTTTCAACTGAAAATAATAGAGATTTATCCATTTTAGGCCCTGTTTATACTAGGTCATTTTAAAACTGTCCTTGAAAACGATCCTTGCCTACACTGGCATTTTCACTGCGTTTCAGAAACCATCTGTAGATCTCCATCTACACTACACAACCAAAAATGCATGTCACATGACCATTCAGGCTGTATACACCTTTAAGGATGTCTTATTTAAGAGAAGCAACCATAATGAAAATTGACTGTTATTCCTTGGGATGCAAAAATACTGTAATTTCTTTTTTTACTTTGCAATTTAACAGTTATTTTTCTTAAATGATCCTCCGAAATGAGACGCAACAAATGAGCATGATGCTATTGTTTACACCAGGGGTTCTCGACTCTGGCCCACAAGATCCATTTTTCCTGCAGAGTTCAGTTACAGCCCTAATCAAACACACCTGAACAAGCTAATCAAAAGTATTTAGGATCACTAGAAAGTTACAAGTTTGATCAAGGTTGGAGCTAAACTCTACAGGAAAATGGATCTCGCAGGCCAGAGTTGAGAACCAGTGGTTTACACGGTCATCAAAGATACACAGAGTGAATGTGTGCATCCACGCCATCGTTTTCAAAAGTCTCTGTTTTGGTCCATTTACACTAAAACGCAGCCTTAGAGTTTTCAAATTAAAACGGGGTCTGCAGTGTTTTCGAAAGTCTCCATTTTTGAGGGTCAAAAACACCGGGGTAGTGACAGGTGTAAAAGACAGGTGTAACCATAGCAAAAGTTATGTGTTTTACAATGAAAACACACTAGTGTAAATGTAGCCTTAGACCTTGTCCACACTAATACATTTTCGCTTGAAATCGCATCTTTTTCTCTCAGTTTTGGCCTTCCCATTTTCATTTGAAATCGCATCTTTTTCTCTCTGTTTTGGCCTTCCATCCACATTGAGACTGAGTTTTTGTCAAGGAAAACAGAGCAAACGCTTTCCGTAGTTGTTAAGAAACTTTTTTTCACGTTTTAGTGTGGACTGTGAAAACTGAGGCTTTTGAAAACGATGCATGTTTTGTCATTTGTCATATATATTGTATCAATAGATATCGGTTTATACCGGCTTTGTGCATGTTGTTTGCTACCTTCACAATTCATATTACAGTACTCCAAAGATGACAGGAAATTTACTCACAGTTGCTGTCCTGTGGCAAAACATGAGGCCAGTTGCGTTTTAGATCAAACATATAATGGTGAGTTAGTGTGACATGGATGCGTCAGTGAATGAGATATTTTTGAAAATAAAATGGTCCTGCCAGCAGAACTGCATGAAAACATATTACATCTGTTCTGTCTTTATCAACCTTTTATGCACGTCTTCTGACATTTTAGTGTAGATGAGAAATCTGGAACACGATTTAAATGCTAGTGTGGATGGAGAGTGTTTTAAAATGTCATACAAAAAATGTAATTTTCAGATGTATTTTGATTAATGTAGACGTAGCCTTACACAGACACTTTTTCTTTTGTCTGTTCATAAAGAGTCACGTGCAACATATTTCTAGTGCTGCAGGTGATATTTTGCATGTTTTGTCTTTCTGTTGTGTGTATGTTTATTAAAGTTTATAGACTAGAGTCTGCTTGGAACAAAAATATCAATTGAAATATTTCTTCCCTTGCTCTGACTGCCTTGATTTGCTTTGACATTTTTGTTTGCAGTGTGCTCTGTAGGCTTGTCAGGATTAGGCCTATTACATAATCGCCTCATCGTGATTATTTGATTTAATCGTTGTGCACATGAACACCCAATTGCAAACTGCCAGTCAAGTAAATGAACACTAGAAATGTCATGAAACATACATTTTATTACGGTTTCAAATTAGCGCAGAATTTCATGATGTTGCTATATGATGTTTCCAAGTTCAGTGTGAATAAATGACTTGTTAATCATGTGTATAAGCTGTTGGAGTTGATAGCCTTATGGGTGTCAACATATAGCGCAGACGTGCCTCTGGAAACCCGAGTTCTATTCCTGACTCGAGGTCCTTTGCCGATCCCTTTCCTTTCTCTCCACCCTGTGCTTTCCTGTCTGATCTTATACTGTCCTATCCAGTAAGGCCATGAAATAGCCAAAAATATAATTTAGAATAATGTGTATAAGCTTGTTATATGGTTATTCACAATTTTCTATATGACATTTAATCATAGGACAGCACTAGTGCTCTGCAAGAATCAGGCAACAGAATAGATTCATCCTGTAGCTCCTTCCTGTTCAGAAAGATTGGTGTGCCACCCCTTCCTCTCAGACTGATGGAATTTGTGTACGTCTGCTCATTTTTGATTACTTCCAGAGTCAATCACAGTAGATTAATCTATGATTTTCCTCGTAGATGTGTTCTGAGCTATAGCTTGCTTTAGACATCACATCACAGAATGGTTGCTGCCATGTTTGAAAAAAAATGTCTGCAAAATGGATTTGTAGTATGAGGAAAAGCCTTGGTCTTCATTCCATATTTTGCAATGGAATGGGGAATTGATATAATTAAAACATGCAGCTTTATGATCGATGTGCCAAATTAGTGGTTAATGTTGGTGAAAATTATGGAAATGTTGACCCATGGAGATATTGGGAAAAGTAAATGTAGTCTTTCCTTTTGTGCTCAGGAAGTGAGTGTTTCCTGTGGTGTTCCTCGTTTACTCTTCCAGATAAGATAAACCAGCTTGACAATTGTGTTACCATCTGATATGTTTGTGTTACCATCCGAAAACACGGCCTAAGAAACATCCGATTGGGGATACAGTGACTCCTTAACTCAAAAAACAAGTTATTCAGAGAACCCACAAGACTGAGAATATAGAGAAAATATTTAAATCGTTGATCAGTGTTGCTTGTGTCCCCTACAGATAAGAACTTTGATGACGAAGACTCTGTGGATGGGGGCAGGTCCTCCTCCTCTTCCTCTTCTAAGGGCTTCTCCAACAGCAGGAGAGGGGGCAGCATGGGCTCAATGAGACGACCCAGTTCTGCCTCTGGATCCAGGGCTCCAGGTAAAATCACAGCTGCTACAGCTCAGCTTCAAAATACCACTGAGAAACTAAAGTCAGAACATTCATCACAGTACATACTGTAGAAACCCATAAACACTGCACATAAACATGAAGAACAAGGAGAAACGTAATTGTTCACAGAAAGATTATCTATTGAAAAGCATGTAGCTTAAAAAACCAGAAGAGAGATTGAGAAATGAGTGGAGATAAATAAGGATTCTGTTGGCAGGGCAAGAGCCATACTGCAGATTCCAACCTTATGTAACAGCCTTTGATGAATTAAACTGTGATTTTCATGTGGTTGTGTGATAGATTTAAATAGCAGGTGTACGTATACACACACACACGTTTGTTTTTGTGAATTGTGGGGACTTTCCATAGACTTCTATAGTTTTTATACTGACCAAACGATATTGTCTATCCCCTAACCCAACCCTAACCCTAAACCTAGCCCTCACAGAAAACATGTTTGCATTGTTACACTTTCAGATAAACATCATTTACTATTTTTAATCATTTTTTAACATTGTGGGGACCGCAGGCCGGTCCCCACAATGTCAAAAATTTCAGGTTTTACTATCCTTGTGGGGACATTTGGTCCCCACGATGTAGCAAAAACAAGTACACACACACACACACACACACACACACACATATATATATATATATATATATATATATATATATATATATACAGTTACGCTCTAAAAAATGCTGGATTGCTGCAACCCAGCACTGGGTAAATATTGGACAGAACACATGCTGGGTTATTTTGACCCAGCTGGTTGAGTTAAATGTTTTTACCCAACTGCCAACCAAGTATTGAGTGCATAAATGAACATACTTTAAAGAACTTGAATTGTTCTGTTTTGCAAATCTGTTTGATTGACCTTAGGAAATATTCTAATATTTTGAGAGAATGGATTTTTGACTGTCAAAAGTTGTAAGCTATAATCATCAAAATTAAAACAAAACACTTTTGAAATGTTTTACTTTACATGTAATGAATCTAGAATATATGAAAGTTTCAGTTTTTGAAATGAGTTACGAACTAAAAACGAACTTCAGGATATTCAAATTTTAGATATTTTATATATAAGAATTCTCATCTGCTCACCAAGCCTGCATTTATTTGATCCAAAATACAGCAAAAAGTTGTAATATTGTGATATATTTTTACTACTTAAAATAACTGCTTTCTATTTGAATATATTCTTCAGTGTCACATGAACCTTTAGAAATCATGCGGATATACTGATTTGCTGTTCAAGAAACATTTATTATTATTATATCATCAATATTTAAAACAGTTGAGTACATTTTTTCAAGATTCTATGATGAATAGAAAGATCCAAAGATCAGCATTTGTCTGAAATAAAAAGCTTTTGTAACATTATACACTTATATCATTCAAAAGCTTGGAGTCAGTGTATATATATATATATATATATATATTTTTTTTTTTTTTTTTTTTTTTTTTGGAAACAAATTACGGAAATTAATACTTTTATTTAGCAAGGATTCTTTAAAATGATCAAAGGTGATGAAGACATTTATAATGTTACAAAAGATGCTGTTTCAGTGCTGTTCTTCGGAACTTTCTATTAATCAAAGAAACCTGAAAAAGTTCTACTCAGCTGTTTTCAACATAATAATAATAAATGTGTTTTGAGCAGTCAATCAGAATATTAGAATGATTTCTGAAAGATCATGTGACTGGAGTAATGATGCTAAAAATTCAGCTTTGAAATCACAGCAATAAATTACATTTTAAAATATATTCAAATTGAAAACTGTTATTTTAAATAGTAAAAATATTTCAAAATTTTACTTTTTTTTTTTTTTAAGTTTTTGCTGGACTTAAAGTTAAAATAAATGCAGGCTTGGTGAGCAGAAGAGACATTAAAAAAATCTTACTGTTCAAAAACTTTTGACTGGTAGTGTTTGTTTGTGTGTGTGTGATTTAGTTTTGTTTTTTGTTTTTTTTTCAGCAAGGACATTGATAATTATAAGCACTGTTTCTTGAGCACCATCATATTAGAATGATTTCTAAATTATCATGTGACACTTAAGACTAATTGCTGCTGCTGGAATTATTTTAAATTGTAATATTTTGCATGAAATAAATGCAGCCCTATATTTATAATACATAATAAAATAAAAATTCAAGCAGTATTTACTTAAATCAGAAATACTAAAAGACTACATTCCTTTGTTTGAGTTACTTAGTTAATATTTATAATTATAAGTGCTAATATTTCTATTTCATTATAAATTAAATGTTCTGCTAAATTTTAATAGATTTGTAAAAAACTAATTATTTAGTATAAAACAAATCGAGAATTGTAAAATTTCACCAGTATTGACTACTAAATCTTTTATTAAATTTTGTGATTGCAATTTCTTAGGGAAGGACGGTGCCAGTGCAGGAGCTGTGGATGAAGAGGATTTTATCAAGGCTTTTGAAGATGTACCTGCAGTGCAGGTAATGCTTCTTAAATTGAATTATATTATGTACTCCTTGCATTTAAATGTGCAATTCCAAAAACTAAATATGCTGTTTGTTTTCAGATATATTCCGGTAAGGAATTAGAAGACTCCTTGAATAAGATCCGTGAAGTTCTGTCAGATGACAAGCAAGACTGGGAGCACCGTGTCACTGCTGTAAGTTATTCCTGATCTGTTTCACTCCTGCTTTAGTTGATATTATGCACACTCCAGCTTTAAGAATGTGTTGAAGTCAAGGAATTCTTATGTCATGTATTTAGCTGAAGAAAGTGCGGTCGCTGCTTCTGGCTGGTGCAACCGAACACGAGGGTTTCCTTCAACAACTACGGCTTTTAGAAGGTGCCTTCAAGCTGTCCGCTAAAGATCTCCGGTCCCAAGTGGTTCGAGAAGCCTGTATCACATTAGGGTATGAGGCCATTCTTTCCTATCACTTTTTCTTCCAGTCTGTTACGATGTTTATTTAAAATAGCGTTCAAGTGTGACATCCACTACCAAAATCAACTTGTTTAGTGGGACGCCACTGTTAGATGTAAGTATTTCAGTATTTCATCATACTCCGCTATCTGTTTTATCTCAAATACCATTGGGATACAACTTCAAAGTGCTGTTTACAAGGCCAAATGAAGCTGTTGTGCAGGTCTCTGTGATTGAGCATGGCTCAGTGCGGGTCTTTAATTATTCTGGTCTTAATGTGTTTCTAATGAAGTGGAACCGAGCTGACTGGAGCGTGCAGGACAGCTCTTCTGCTAAAGTGCAGCCACTTGATGGATATCTAAACAAGCCCCATGCCTTAATGTCACACACATTTGATTCATTCCCATCTAGACCTGAAGGTAACATATACTTGTATTTATATTTTGTTGATTGGTGGGTTTTGCTGTCTCTCAGGCATTTGTCTTCAGTGCTGGGGAATAAATTTGATCACGGGGCTGAAAGCATCATGCCTACGCTGCTCAACTTGGTGCCCAACAGCGCCAAAATTATGGCCACATCCGGGGTGGCAGTCATCCGCCTCATCTTGCGAGTGAGACAATTTAAAAAAATTATTTTATTACATTTTACATTTTGTTTCACATGTAAAAGTAGCCACTATAAAAAAAAAAAAAAAAACTTTTGATCAAATAAATGCAGCCTTGTTTCAAAAACACAAAGATCTTACATGTAATTGCACTTTCGTTTTGCTCAGCATACACACTTCCCACGCCTTATCCCGATCATCACCAGCAACTGCACTTCTAAATCTGTGGCGGTTCGAAGGTAAACTAGAGCACAATTCTTTTTTTTTTTTAGAACATAAATTAGAAAACCATTGTCTTCTAATACAAATACTTGTTCACTTTCACCATCAGACGGTGTTATGAGTTTTTAGACCTGTTATTGCAAGAATGGCAGACACACACTCTAGAGAGGTGAGTGGAAAGTGATTGATGTTGTATTGAGAATGAAGTTATTAGTGTTTGTGCTTTTCGTTTAGTATGTATCTCATGGAATTAGAATGTGCATGAGTTTGTTTATTCCTTCTGCAGACAAAACTGTCACACCCTCCCTTTCCTGTTTTTGTGACATTTAACTGGTGAAAACATGTGTTACTTATCAAAGCTCGGCTGAACGGGCAACTGATGATTCTTTTCGCGGGTTGAATTGATGAGCCAGGGATGTGTGGCAACCATGCGTCCCGACCGTTTCCATGGCAATATAGCCAAGAGCTCTTTTATAAGGAGTCTGGACTCCCCTTATCCTCTCTTTCCCACTGTGCCGCCTTTGGAGAACTGGGAAAAAGGTCCGGTGTCTGGTCCAGAAAGTTTCAAAGGAGGCAGAGTGAATTCACTGTTGGTGCTGCAGAGTGTAAGAAACTGTATTCATCATGTTTCCCTACTACCCCAGGCATGTGGCGGTTCTCACTGAGACCATCAAGAAGGGCATCCATGACGCTGACTCAGAGGCCAGATCTGTGGCCAGAAAGTAAGTCCATTTGCCTTTTTGTTTTGTTTGGTTAGATGTTGCATTTATGTATTTATGTTTTGATAATGCATTCGTATCAGTCTTGATCGTTTACATGGCTTTGTTTAAGAGTTCGTCCATTTGTTTTATAGGTGTTACTGGGGATTCCATGGCCATTACAGTAGGGAGGCAGAGCACCTGTTTCAGGCATTAGAGTCGACCTATCAGAAGGCCCTCCAGTCTCACCTGAAGAGTTCTGACAGTATAGTTTCTCTACCACAGTCTGACCGCTCCTCCTCAAGCTCACAGGAGAGCCTGAAGTGAGATATGCACACATTACACTTATCACCATTCATGAATGTGTACATCTTTACAAAATAGTTAGTAAAATAGCAGACATTGTATCTACATTGCTGTTTTGACTAGATTTTCACTTATAGCTATCTACCAGTCAAAAGTTTTTGAACAGTAAGATTTTTAATGTTTTTAAAGAAGTCTTCTGCTCACCAAGTCTGAATTTACTTGGTCCAAAGTACAGCAAAAATAGTACAATTATTAAATGTTTTACTATTAAAAATAACTGTTTTTGATTTGAATATATTTATAAAATACATAAAAATGTAATTTATTCCTGTGATTTCAAAGTCTGATTTTAGGCATCATTAGTCCAGTCACATGATCTTTAAGAAATCATTCTAATATTCTGATTTGCTGCCAAAAAACATTTATCATTATTATTATTATTATGTTGAAAATAGCTGAGTATAATTTTTTTCAGGTTTCTTTGATGAATAAAAAGTTCAGAACAGAATTTATCTGAAATAGAAATTTTTTGTAACATTATAAATGTCTTTATCATCAAAAAAGCAAATCAGCATATTAGATTTCTGATTTCTGAAGGATCAGATGATTTTAATTTAGCTTTTATTACAGGAATAAATTCGAAATAGAAAGCAGTTGTTTAAAATAGTACAAATATTTCACAACATTACTGTTTTTGCTGGATCAAATAAATGCAGGCTTGGTGAGCAGAAGGGACTTCTTTAAAAAAAAAAACATAAAAAATCTTAAAAACTATTTTACACTACTATTCAAAAGTTTGGGTTGTGATTTTGGATTTTTGAAAGAAATAATTTATTTTATTCAGCAATGATGTATTAAATGTTCAGAAGTGACAGTAAAGTAAAATATTTTTTTTTTAAGTAAATGCAGTTCTTTTGAACTGTCTATTCATCAGATAATCCTGATATTTTTTTAGTAGCTCAACTGTTTTCAACACTGATAATAATAAATGTTTCTTTAGCAACAAATCAGCATTTTAGAATGATTTCTGAGTGACCATGTGATTCTAAGAATGTAGTAATTGCTGCTGAAAAATCAGCTTTGCCATCACAAGAATAACATTACATTTTAAAATAAATTAAAATAGATGTCAGTTTTTATAGTATTTAACAATATAACTGTCTTTTAATAAATGTCAGCCTTGGTCAGCAAAAGAGTCTTCTTTCAAAAATATCTTACTGACTCCAAACTTGATCGGTAGTGTATAATATAGTTCAGTGATTTTAGATATACCATTGTCTCTGTGGTGTTTGCTGTTCAATGCTATCAAAAACTGTGAGTTATGGTTGTCCCTGTTAAAATTGGTGAAATATTTGCCAGCTGGTTGATGGGCCATGTGCACAGATTGATGACTATGCTTCCTAGCATGTTAAGTCTCCTCTGGATATGTAACAGTGATCTCATCTTCAATATTAGTCTGCAGCATCTGTTACATTGTTTCCTTGTTGTTCAGAGGCAGTGAGATCATCTTGCATTAATACCAGTGTGAAGAGTGACAGCTCTAATGATCACAATCTGCTATCAAAAGCAGCAAACATTGCTGTGTACTAATCACAAAAAGCCTGATCAAGGTGTTACAAGCAAAAGAACATTGTAATTTCATTGTGATCTACCATTTGGAGATGGTAAAAAGTGAATATATTAATTTCAGCTAAGGCTGGGCGACATGTTAGGTATTCACAGAATATTCACACCTGCTTCCAATATTAAATTAAGCAGTATAGTTTTGATGCAATGTTTTGTTCCCAAAAGAGCATGTCATTATACTAGTTTCACAATCCTTGGTCTTGCATTTAGTGAGTATGACAGCGTTGCAAAAAAAAGTCTGATTTTTAAACTATTTTTAAGTAGATTTTTACTGTTTTAGTTGAAAATCTGTTTGGCAAAAATATTGAAAAAAATATTTTAAAAATTGTCAAAAGGTTGAAAAATATTAAAATATATCTTTTGAAATTATTGATTGATTTAGTTTCCACTTTTTTTCACTCTATTCTAATTGTATTGTTGTTGCTAAAAATTTTTATCGACTTTTTTTGCAGTCGACCGCTGTCAGTGAAGACTGTCATTGGAGGCCCCGTTACAAGAAGTAAGTGAAGCGACACTCTATTTTTACAGCTGCTTAGCACATATATGGGCCATTCTACAGAATTAGTGCAAACTGCTGTCCCACAACCAAAAAACACATTTAAAAAGCGTTTAAATATTCAAATCTTAAATGTTTACTAACATCCTTTTATTATCTATTGAAACCCACAATAATGTTTAAAAGATTAGTAAGCTTTATATATTTAAAATCATCATTTATTGGATACTTCCATTTGGGAGGTGGCTGTCCCGAACCCTAACCCATAAATTTCAACTTAAGAAAATTATATAAAATTTTTTTGTTTTCCCATTGTTGTTTTTAAAAGTATGTTTTGATTCTTTTAAATAGTGAAGTTCAAAGTTGTGTGTTAGGTCCATTGCCTGAGGCTAATTTTAACTACACCCCTAAATGTATGATCAGGAAATATTCCTGTGTCCCTCTCTCTCATAGCTACAAGGTGTAAGTAGATGGGTCCCATCATTTTAAGATAAATGTGTTCAAAAGTCTGAAAAATCTGTGTGTAAGTTTAAGGAACGTCACTACCGAACACCTTTTTTCTGCAGTTAAGCACACTTTTTTGGGAGTTATTCCATAACATGTAGTTTTTACATGTGTACCACTGTTCAGAACTGTGTTGAGCTAGGTACAAAAAAAATGTAAAATTGTCACTACTGAAACATTCAAAGGAGTTTCAGTAGAGTAACGTCTTTGTTTAGTTTTTTGGGGGGGGTGTTATCCCATAAAATTGTCACTACTAAAACAGTCACGACCGAAACATGTCGTCATCGTTTCGGTAGTGATAAAAGAAAAACACACAATCCTCATATTTGAGGGAAATAAACAAAATTTTAGTACATTTGTGTGATTTTTTTTTTTTTTTTTTTTTTTTTTTTTTTTTAATTTTAGTATGTTTTAGTATTTTAGTTTAGTATTTTAGTTAAAATTCTGTAATGTGATGTGGTCGCTACCAAAGCATAACTGTCACTACCGCAAATGTGCAGTCACTACCAAAACATGGGATGTTTTTTTCAAAAATCAAGTATACTGAATTATCAGCTAAGAAGTTATGATAGTGTTTGGTTCAATGTTTGGTTGAATTCTTAACTTTGAAATCAGTATCAACTTTTTGCCTTTTACAAAGAAAAATTTGATTCAAAATACAACAGATCTCATTAATCACACTTGAAATATTGTTAAAAATGTAGTTGTTATTGATTTACCTCTGAAAAAATTATAATAAAATAGCAAAAATATACATTAAAAATGACAAAAAAATTATATATACAAAAAAATTACATCTACATTATAAAGTATATTTATAATGGTGATGGAAGCAAAATCTTAATAGGTCGATATAACCCTTCTAATTAAATTATTATTACTGTGTTTCGGTAGTGACAAGTTTGGCGAGAGAAAAAATACTCCAAAACTTTCTGAAAATACAATATGAGAAGAAAAACTGCACAATTACCAGAAATGTGTACCTTGGATATTATACATTTTGCGTACATACAAATGTTTTTTCCAACTGACATTGGACCAATTCTGTAGAATGGCCCATATACGAACATCCCATTTTGCCATGTCTGTAACTCTTGTCTGTGTGACATTTTCTCAGGTAAAGTGATTGGCTCTCGGGTGTCGTCAACCCCAGGTGCCCTCCAGCGTTCCCGCAGCGACATAGACGTGAACGCCGCCTCCAGTGCCAAATCTCGCATGTCCACCGCAACCTCCCCATCTCCCTTCAGCGCCGCTGCAGCTCTGCCTCCAGGCTCCTACGCCTCCCTAGGTGAGACCCCATCACACTCTATCCATCTTTTCTCCTCTTTCATCCTTAATTAGGAATTTTAATAAAATAGCCATAAAAATCAGTGGCTTTTATGGCTGCAGCGGCCCATTAATAAAACTGATGGGCACCATAGATGCTATTAAGCTGCTCTGTGATGAGGAACAAACGACAAGTGTGTGCCACAGATTTATTATCCCGTAGGGGATTTTTTTTTTTTTCCTTAAGAAATTTTTGTCTAGATATTTTAAGAGCGAGAATAATGTTTTTGTAAAAAAGGATTATTATGACTTTAGATTCTAATTGGATGAGACTGTGTGTTTGAAGTAACTTAGAAATGACTTCCTGGAAGAATAGTATTATTATAGGGATAGTTCACCCAAAATATGACAATTTTGTCATTAATTACTCACACTCATGTCGTTAAACCTTTGTTCGTCTTTGGAACGCAATTTAAGTTATTTTTGATGAAATCCAAGAGCTTTCTGACCCTCGATAGACAGCAACGCAACTACCACATTCAAGGCACAGAAAGGTAGCAAGGACATTGTTAAAGTTTTTCATGTGACATCAGTGGTTCAACCTTAATTTTATGATGCTACGAGAATACTTCTGGTGCACTCTTTCTGCCATTTTATGAAAGCCACACCTTTTGCACTACAGTGTAAAACCACTGTAACAAACATTTGTTTGTGGCTTATTACTTCAATTATCTTTTGGTTTTGTCAGTGTTAGTTTTTCAGCAGAGGGCTGAAGAGAAGCTTGGAGCTTAATAATGCATCAGTCCTTGTGAGAAATGTTCAGAATTTGTCCCAGAACTCACCACTTACCGTTTGACCACTAACTCGCTTGTCACTTTAGTCTGTATAATCTTTTCTCTGTACTGTTTTCTAATCCCATGATTCCTTATAAATGATCAAAGAGATTTTATTTCCTTACCCGCAGTCACACTCACTAGCTCCCGTGTGCTTCCATGCAAGGCCCGTTTCTGAGCAGATCCCTGTCTTCCACGCTTCCATGGGCTTAACTGACTCTAACCTCTGCCTCTTATGCCTCTCCTCTCCTCCACCCTGCACTCCCCTGCTTTTGTTTTTGTGCTTTTGCCCCAAAGACGGTGCACCTGGTAAAATAGATGGTAAGATGTATGTGTATATGTGTGTGTGAGTGTGAATGTCAACCCTCTGTGCTCTCAGAGGGATTCGAGCAGTGTTCTTTTTTTGTCCCATTGTCGATAATCAACTGTACACCTGGCGATCTGAATATGCTAGTGGTCTGCATGACCTGTTTGCATGAGATATCTCCTCCTCCTCTTGACAATAAATAACAACAGTAGTTCATTGAGATGAAAATAGTCCCTTGTACCTTCGTATTACCTGTTGTGTCATTTGTATTTGTATACCTTAAATGGTTATTGAAAATAATTGTTCAGAAGTGTGGAAACCACATATACAGGTGTGGTTTTGGGTTTAGTTTACATTTAGCATAGAGCATATAAAATGTGTTTTGCACAGTTTCATACAGTAAATGTGTCTCAAAAAGTCAACTTACTTTCTTGGTTTATAAGAACTCAGTAGATAGACTACCGTTCAAAAGTTTGAGGTTGGTTTTTGAACAGTAAGATTTTTAAAATGTTTTTTTAAGTCTCTTCTGCTCACCAATCCTGCATTTATTTAATTCTAAGTACAGCATTTTGAATTTTGAAATGTTTTACTATTTAAAATAACTGTTTTCTGTTTGAATATATTTTAAAATGTAATTTATTCCTGTGATTTCAAAGCTGAATTTGTAGCATCATTACTCCAGTCACATGATGCTTCAGAAATCATTCTAATATTCTGATTTGATGCTCAAAAACAGTTGTTATTATTATTATTATTATTATTATTATTATTATTATTATGTTGAAGTAGAATGTGTAGAATTTTTTCAGGTTTCTTTGATGAATAGAAAGTTTAGAAACATTACAATTTTTTTGTCATCACTTTTGATCAATTTAAACCATCCTTGCTAAATAAAAGTGTACATTTCTATAATTTTATAGAAAAAAAAATGACACTGATTTCAAGCATTTGAGTGGCATAGTGTATAATGTTACAAAAGCTTTTTATTTCAGGTAATTCTCAGGATCTTTCTATTGATCAAAAATTCTGAAATGTACTGAACTATTGATAATAATAACAGAATGTTTCTTGAACAGTAAATCTGCATATTAGAATGATTTCTGACGGATCATGTGACACTGAAGACTGAGTAATGATGCTGAAAATTAAGATTTAATCACAGGAGTAAATGACGTTTTAATATATATTCAAATAGAGAGCAGTTATTTTAAATAGTAAAAATACTTCACAATATTACTGCTTTTGCTTTGTTTTGGATCAAATGAATGCAGGCTTAGTGAGCGGAAGAGACTTCTTTAATTTGATTCTTCAATTTAATACATACTTCATGAACAAAAGTATTAATTTCTTTCCAGAAAAATATAATTTTATTGACCCCAAACTTTTGAACGATAGTGTATGATTAAATACATGTGCTTGCTGTAAAACTAATAATATTGTGTTCCATTTATTTGAACACCAGTCTTCTCAGTAGAGCATGTCATGTAATTCCTTTTCAGTCTGTATATTTTGATAGTTTTCATCAGGGAAATCTCTTTGTGTCTTCAGTATCCCTTGTTGTTAAAACCTTTCATTCTGTCTCTTTCTGTGTCAGTCACTCTAAATCTTTCCCTTCCCCTCAGGCATTTTGTCACCTCAACTCACGCTCTGTTTTCTTTTGCTTACAGGTCGTGTGCGGACGAGAAGGCAGAGCTCAGGGAGTACGGTCAGCGCCAACAGCACTGTCACAGACAGCCGTGGTCGAAGCAGAGCTAAAGTGGTCTCTCAGTCCCAACGTAAGTGTCTGTGGATGGATTTTTTTTTTTAACCATAGCATAGTATTGTTTATAATCTACCATGGCTTTACTACTAATAGCTTTATATTGTGTATATGTTGCAATGTTAATGTTTGTTAAAAAAAAACTACTCAAACACTTTATTCTGATCAGTCATTCTGCTATCACAACATTCACCTGGCAGTTATTTTTTTATATAATGGCCAACAAACTGTATATTTAAGTTGCTATATACAGCAAGTTCCATGTCTCTCATATCACTTCGCAACTATTTATTTTTTTGACATAATAAAATAATTTCAAGCCATATAATTTTTTTATTATTGTGACATTATGATAATGAGAATTAAGCTCTTATTTGTATTACTTTAATAATTAAATTAATTTATATAAATAAAAAATAAATATATTTAAATATTTTTCCTTTAAATCATCAGTGATCAAAAAATAATGTTAGGAGGTCAGATAGATATAGATGACTATTGGTCTGCCACCACTATCATCTTCCTTTTTGTCTTTGTCGGCTTTGTATTTATTGTTTTCACAACCCAGTTTGGCATCCTGCTGAACATGGAGTTTATTCCACAATAATATCTAAAGCCAGTCTTTGGCATTAAATGTGTAGTTTTTATTGTCTAGAGCACGAATAAACGACATTTTGCCTGATGCATGCTGGGTAACCATGCGTCACATCAAGCGTCTTTTGTAACTGGCTACTTTTCACCTGTCCGTTGCCTCGCTTCCATACACAAGGATCCAGATCAGCTAACCCCACTAGTGGTAAGCCCCCCGTTCATCAGAATAAAGCTGCGTTAATACCCTCAATATGAACCCTGCATGAATTACACGTCCACCATTATGTTGCATGTCCTGCTTTAGCTTAATCTTTGTATTTCTGTTCAAATAGAGGTCAAACATTATGAGAGTCGGGTATTTGTTTTTGCTTTGATGTCTGTCTGTATGTGTTTGCAAATGTGTCTGTAGCTTGTATTATGTCACGACATCATGCCTGTAGAGATTACTGTTTTCCCTGCAGCTCGAATAGACCTTGGATCCAAGCTCACTCTGTTTGTCTCTCTCTGTGTTTGTATGTATTTCATCAGAGCTGAACTCTCATCTTCATATATATTTCATTTTTCTTTGTGGTGATTTCGTTCACCTAAACTAGAGATTTTTCTTGTCATTCAGGCCATGTGGAAAAAAAGGAATCTTATAGATTGCATTGAAATAAATGCTTAGTTTTATTTTTTTAAGCCATTGGGCAAATACTGTTTAATTTAATAATTTATAATAATATGTTATTTATTCCTGTGATGGCAAAACTGAATTATCAGCAGCTGTTACTCTCGTTTTCATGGTCGTGTGATACTTTTTTCTTTTTTCTTTTCTTCGTTGATCAGAAAGTTTAGAACAATAGCATTTACAGTATTTAAAATCAAAACAATTTAAAACATTATATATGTCTTTAGTCTTTCTTTTGATCAAATAAATCCATCCTTGCTAAGTAAGTATTAAATATTTGTTCAAGAACAAATTGTACTTAACCGAGACCTTTGAATGTAACATAATTGGTAACATAAATTCATCAAATGATGTAATCAAAATAATAGGTGTTTTATAAAAAGGGTGCCTTTTTTATTTATTTTTTAATGACGTAAATTTGATACTAAGCAGAGGGGACTCGATGGAAATTAGTAGATCTGTCACCACGTTACTTATACCACTCCTTATATTATTTCCCTTTGCAGCCGGCAGCCGATCCAGCTCTCCAGGGAAGCTCTTGGGACACGCATATGGCAGAATTCCTAGAGCCACTGCTCCAACAACACCCTCAGACAAGTACTCGAGGATCCCAAGAAGCCAGGGGTGCAGCCGTGAAACCAGCCCCAGCAGATTGGGCATAGGTAAGGGCAACATATTTTTACATCTCACATTATCAGCATACATAAAACAACTTGAATACAAAACTCAAGTGGTCCTAAACCAGTTCCTTGAGGAATCCCTTAAAAATATCCATTACAACGTGAAAATTGTTTGCTGCATTTTGTTGGAAGAGGTAGGACCTTGAGGTAAGCATGGATGGCAGGAATTATTTTGAACCATTCACTGCAAATCCTATTAGATTCGACTAATGCAGATAGACGGAATATCTGTTCGCTCTGTGAGAGAAACTCAGCATTCATTTAAATGGCTGATGCAAGTGTTTATGCCAAAACTGACTCAGTGGCTACTCATTGCTGTCTTGTATGTGATTGATTTACCTGTTGTTGAATGATGACAGGACTGACTAACGGCTTTTGTTCTTCATCAGCTTTTCTAGCTTTGTCTTGAGGTCATTGTCAGCCTTTTCTAAGAAATGTTTGTGTATGTCCTGCCTTTTTAAAGATCTGACCAATAAATGTCCAACCAATTATTTAACAGTTATTCATTTGACAGAAAGTTACACAAGAAGCACAAAACCCTTTGTATATACCAAACTGAGGATATTTAATTTTTGTAAAGCCTCACAAGTTTATATTAATGTTTTAAAGCTTAATGCAGTCTTTTGTGTGTTTGTTTATATTTAAAGGGGCACCAAGCAATTATTTTACACCTAAAAGTTAGCAGTGCTTCATTTTTTTAAAGATTTTATTTATACATGTTGTTGAGATAAAGATTCCATTTTTTTCTGTGACCTAATAAAAGCTTCTTAAAGTGGCATTCATTCACACTGGCAACATTAGCAGTGACAAAATGACCAGAAGTAATTTGCTTTTAGTGATTTGAGGCAACATGAGCTGCGGTTATCAATATATTTAGTCTTGCGATTAGTGTTGTCACGGTACCAAAATTTCAGTATTCGGTACCAATACCAGTGAAAATCCACGGTTCTCTGTACCAATTTCGGTACCAAATCAAAACACAAAAACATGAACTGAACAACACACTATTTTTATTTATAACAAACAAAAATAAAACAAAGTTTTGACTTGGAAGCTGGTATTTTGGGCTGAGGTGATGAAGCATTTGCTGGAATCCCCATTTTTCACTGTATAAACTAGCACTTGATCCATACATGTGAATTTGTGGTTTGTGGTCTTCTTCAGCCTGCAGCTGTAAAAGGAAAATATAATATACTTAAGTAAAACAATGGGCTGAGTCTGACTAAATGCAACATTAGATTGACACCAGCTAAACAGAACTTTATATATAACTTTTCAGTAAATAACAAACCTCAGCTTTTTAAAATAAATTTAGATAAGATTACTTATATTGAGTGTATGATATCAATGTTACACAGACGGAAACTGTAGTATTAAAAACACTTTACAAAAAGATTCCATTTAACATGACTTAATAAACAAGTGTTACATAGCAGTTTCTTCTTAATTTCAAAATGTATTAATAAGTTGTATCTGCTGACATTATTTAACGCACAATGAACAAACATGAACGATCAAATGTTTGTATAAAATAACATTCACACACATTAATTAATGTTCACTCACTGTAACTTGAGGTTAGATAATATATTAAGTCATGTTAATGAACGGTATCTTTTACCAAACTATACAGGACTGCATTTGACTGTACTTTTATTTAATCAAACTGCGCAAACTATATTTTATAGCCTAGAACTGCTTTTCTGATTGACCGATTTTAACATTTGTTCTCTAACACACATATTTTAGCTACACAGGTCATTTAAAAGCCTCAGGTGTGTAAAAATAGTACACTATCATGTCCTGTTTTTTTTTTTTTGTTTGTTTGTTTGTTTTTTAATAAACGCTATAGAAGCATTAAACACTTAATAAAGAAGTTTATTCTAATACTCGCGTTAGCATTAGCCGCGCTTATGATAACGATTAACTAAGCAAATGGCGATGTTTATTTAAGGTATAATTTTTATAACGAAAGCTCTAAATATAAAGTTAAATTAAAACTTACCTGCTTGAACTTTCATTAAATCTGGGTGTTGGTCTTTGAGGTGTTTTATTAAGTTCGATGTATTTCCTCCTTTTGAGAGAGAACTTCGATGACACCGTTTGCAAATGGGTTTCTGATGATCTATGATGTTGCCCTTGTCATCAGTCGCAAATGCAAAATATTTCCACACGTGGCTCCTTCCTCCTTTCTTTACAACAAGCGGATTCCGAGCAGCCGCATCAGCAGCACCACCGGTCGCCGTGTCTTGTGCTTTTATGAAGAAGACGCAACTGCGCAGTGCGCACTTTTCGGATAGCGCTGCAAGAACCGGGTTGACCGGGTGCTCGGTACCACCAGTACTTAAGAAAACCTGGTACCGTAACATTTAATTTTTTTTAGTACCGACTTGGTACCGAAGTACCGGGTCTTTTGACAACACTACTTGCGATTAATCACATCCAAATTAAATGTTTTTGTGTACATAATATATGTATGTGTACTGTGTATATTTATTATGTATATATTAACACAGACACATATATACATGTGTGTGTGTGTGTGTGTGTGCACGTATATTCACATATACATAATAAATATACACAGTACACACATATTTTCTACACAAAAACCTTTATTTTGGATGCGATTAATCGCAATTAATTGTTTCACAGCAATAATTTAGTCACATGACAACATAAAATTTGAACTTTATGCAAAAGAACAGGAATACCATGCAGCAACCTATCACCTTTTAGAAACTACATGCAGAAATATAATTTTTCAAAAGTGATGGATGGCACCTGTGTCAGAAATTGTCAGTGTTTGATTCATGAGTGCTTGATTCATGCATTGGTAATTATTCGTCTTGTACATGACATGATGCATTATGGACTGCCACAATTTATATACAAACTCCAAATGTGAATTATTGCAGCAAGAAAACTGATTTATTGTCAAAACAGAATGACATCTTATTTTTTACTGATAACACATTACCATTCAGTAAGTCTTACCAAAAGTTTAGGTTTGGTAAGACTTTTGTCACGTTTTTGAAAGGCTCACCAAGACTGCATTTAATTGATCAGAGATGTTAAATATTATTACAATTTAAAATAACTGTTTTCTATTTGAATGTATTTTAAAATATAATTTATTCCTGTATTAGCAAAGCCAAATTTTCAGTATCACGTAACCATTTTGAATTTTGATTTCTTGCATAGGTGTCAGTATAAAGTGTAAGGCTGTTTTGTTTGAGAAAACAAAAACTAGCGATACGCAAAATTACTTGGTGCACCTTTAACACTGCATGTTCAAAAACTCCCTAAATGTTGTCAGTCTTATTCAAAATGTTCAGCTTAAGCCTCGTGCTTTAAATGTTTAACCTTTCTAAAGCAGAAGGACCCCAGGAATGGCCAACCCAACCCCAACCCTCCCCTCTCTTTCTCTGACTCCATGGCCTCACTAATGCCCTAACCTGTGTTCTAACAGCCAGGCTGTGTGGTAAAGCTCTTCTTCCTGCCACTTCTTCCTATCGCACGCTAGCCCGGACCAGTCGCATCCCCCGCCCCAGCATGAGTCAGGGGTGCAGCCGTGACACCAGTCGCGAGAGCAGCCGCGACACCAGCCCCGCTCGGGGCTTCACTCCTCTTGGTGAGTAGAGCACGAAAGTGGCTGATGGAGTCCAAACAACAAAAACAACCAATTCACTGTCACAAAACTTCACTTTCTGGTTCTATTTGGCCCTCATTTATGGCCATTATTCCTACTATGGGATATGAACTGTTTGCTTGCCGCTATGCATGCACTAATATGTTCTCAATGTGCTTTAATAATCTGTGCCGCTGTGTCTTTGGGGATGCAAATACATCTAGTGGAAGTATTATTGGTTTTGACTATAAAAATGGATTTATATGGCTTTTAGTATTAAATTGTGAATAAAAACAGTTGGTCTGATCTTTAAAATAATTTGCTGGAAGGAACAATAATAGCAAAATATTGCAATCAGTGTTGATTATTGTAAACTTAAATTAAAAGTATTTAGTGTTTATTAAAATAAATGTGAAATGTAAAATAAAATCAGTAAAATTAAATATTAGATGAAAAACAAAATTATAAATGTTGTTGTCGCAACTAACTGAAGTAAAATAAGCTAATAAGCTGAATTACTGAAATTACTAAAAATTAAAAGGAAATAAAAATATATTAAAGCTAAATGGAGATATAAAATAACACTAAAATGTAACTAAAATTAAAAAATATCAAATAAAAGCCCACTCTAATATTAATAATACTGATTATGCTAAAATAACACTGATTGCAATTGTATTCATTGCTAATCTGCTGCTACCGTATGTGAATGTCATTTGTGTTTTAGCAGGGAAACGGATAAGTCTGTGGTCTGTTTTGTACTCATGTGAAACTGTTGTGTTGTGGATAGTTAAGTGTGGCATGTTGGATGTTTCGTGTTACTGCCACGGATGGGGCTCAGTGTTTTAGTGTAGCACTAATCTTCCCTGGGGTGTCACCCCTCTTCCTGTCCCCTTGCAGCCTCCCGACGTCACTCTCGCTCTACCAGCGCGCTGTCCACAGCTGAACCCGTGGGCCAGTCAGGTGACCTGCATGACCCCTTACCTGGCCCCCCCAGACAGGGCCAATCACCAGCATGCCTTCATATTTTACCTTTTTTTTTGAAAGTAGAACCCGACTGCCTGGTTGCTAGATCAGGCTACAAAACGTCACGCTTCATGTCATCCTTAGATGTAGATGCGAGTTATCGATTCATTTGTAAAATTATATTTTTAGTGTGTTTGCTCTTCGCTTTTACCATAAACATCAGCATCCATCTTAGTTGAGGTTGTTTTATTTGCATTTGAGTTTAAGTCGGTTGGTGATGTGTTTGGAAAAATTCACTTCAGTTGTCTGCTTCATATAAAAGGTTTTGTATTCTTACCGTATCCAGTTATTTAAAACCTTTTTCGTTGGTGCTGTTGCTGATAATGAATTTCATAAGAATACTTTATTTGGCTTTTTGTGCTGTGAGCAACAAAGAAGTTCAGTTCATTTTTTTTGGAATGCTTGATCTTAATCATTGTTTTGTGGAGCCCATAATTCACAGACATTTGGAACTTGATTTTTCCAAGAAGCTACTTTGTTAAAGCAGTATGGTTTATTTATTTTCAACATCTTTCTTTTGGTCATTGTAGCTTTAAAGGTGAAATGTGTAATTTCTAGGCCACTAGTGCCACTAAACAGAATTTCAGTCTCTTTGTTTTAGCTGAATGGGGCAAACATGTTAGCATTGGTTCAGATAATAGCATCAGTTTTGGACATCTGATTGGCAAACTAATGGTGGATGGGTGTTTGAAATTCTGAAATGATACGCTTTCACCTTCAAGTTTTCAAGCAACCATATGTCTTTTTCTGTTTTTTTCTGAACTGTCTCATGTTCTGTTGGGTTGTATCAGACTAGCTTAATTCTCTCACTGTCAACCTCAAATTAGCCTAATATGATGTGACTTTGAAATGATATCGTAGAAGGTAAGTATTTAGTAAATCATTTTCCGTACTCATTGTTTTGTCCTGTGTTCGAATCCTACAGATCGCTTTGGCTTGATTCATCAGGCTCGCATTTCTGCATCTGTCAATGCTATGAGGGTGCTGAACACTGGCACAGAAGTGGAGGCAGCTGTGGCTGATGCTTTGGTAAGAATTCTGGTCTCATCTCACAGACGTCGATATGATGAACTGAAATATTCCACACTCTCTTTATTTGATCTAGGATAACGAAGTCTTCTGTATGACAAACTATTTGTCATCTGTGGTGCTAAAAACACCCACAGAAAAATAATGTACTGGGTATAAACTTATGTAGAAAGGATTTTCATGGTTCACCAGTTGGGCAGTTGATATACTTTGTTTATATATAATTGTAAAATTAATATGTGACCCTGAAACCAGTCTTAAGTAGCAATTAAAATTATAGATTTTTCTTTTTAAAAAATCATTAGGATATTAAGTAAAGATCACGTTCCATCAAGATATTTTGTAAATTTCCTACCATAAGTATATCAAAACTTTTTGATTAGTAATATGCATTTCTAAGAACTTCATTTTGACAACTTTAAATGTGATAAAATAATTAATATTAACATGCATAATGAAAAAATATATTACATCAATAAATGCATTAATAAAGTAAACATAAATATTTTAGGTTAAATATGAAATTAATATTTATTAAAACATTCTATGTAAAATTAATGTTTTAGACTAAATATTTCAGTTTACTGTATTATTATAATGGTACATGTAAATCAAAATAATTAAATATAATTTTTTCTTGTGTTTTCCTTGTTTATTTAGGAAAAAAACTGTGTTAAAATATGCCATGTTTTTTAATTTCCTTTTTAAATGAAAAAGGTAAGTTAAAATGGTGCCCTTTCATAGTGTCTCATAATTATTCCCTCATATGTCCATATATATTTTGATCTTTATTTGGGGGTAAAAAAAAAAAAAAAAAAAACTTTTTTGTCCTTATGTGTCAACTACCTAGTATGGAAGCCTGTTTCAGCCACTGAATAAAAAAAAAGGTAACTGTGACTTTTTATCTCACAGTTCTGATATTTTTTCTCAGAATTGTGAGATATAAACTCAAAGTTGCAAGAAAATTCTGACTTCATAACATGCAGTTGTGAGGTATTAGGTCAGAATTGTGAGATGCAAACCTGCAATTCAGAGAAAATATCTGTCGTTTTTTTCCCCCTCAGAATTGGGGATTATAACTCACAATTGCAAATTTATATCTCACAATTTAGATTTTATTTCCCGCAATTTGGAGAAAAAAAAAATTGTGAGATTAAAAGTCGCAATTGCCTTTTATTAATTTTTTTATTCAGTGCTGGAAATGGGCTCCCATAGCCTGGCTATATTATGAGGGTGCAGTTTTTAGATTGTGTCTTTTCTACAACAACTTTGCTCCCTTTGAAATCTTTGCGTCTGTTTGCTCTTCCTTTCTTGGTTGTCTTCAGCTGTTAGGAGACTCCAGGAATAAGGTAGTGCTTCTGTTTATATACTGCTTGTATTTCCATTTTTATTCACTAATCAGAATGACTTATTCCATCGTGAAGTGACAAGCAAATATCAAGAGCTTTTTGTGCACCACAGACATTTGCGCTTTTTATTAATTTGGTCAGTGACCATCTTCTCTGCACAGTCCCATCATTTCCTGCACAAGATGCATTTCATTCATTTTGCTATCAGTTTGGCATTAATCTCTTCATTTTATAATCTGTATATCACCCAGTGTTATTGCTTTGGAAAATGTATCTCATCATCAATTCCCATGTGACAACATAGCAGGATTAAGTTGTAAACAGGGCAGATGTTATGCATCAGCTTGACACATTCCCTTTGCTACATAAGTAGATTTAATTACCCAGCGTGCCGCACTCCTCGCTTATGTTATCTGCACACACTGTACTAATGACAGGGACTCGAGTGTTTGTTAATGCATTGCTGCCAACTGCTGGAAATTGTCTGTGACCAGTTTGAATTATTCATGACTGGCGAAGTAAATATCTGAATTGTTCCTTCACACTCCAGTGCTGAGACAGCTGAAGAGCTCCAAGGCCACATACACACTGGAGCTAAAGTTTCTTAATTCCATTTACAGAGTTCATTTAGTTATGGGAATGATAACTTTGAGTTTTACAACAACATGCACTAGTGGAAAAAAAACTCGAACTAGTTGTTAATATTTTGACATAAAGAAGCCTCTTCTGCTCACCAAACCTGTATTTATTTGATCCAAAGTACAGCAAAAACAGTAACATTTCGAAATATTTTTACTGTTTAAAATAACCGTTTTCTACTTTAATATATTTTAAAATGTAATTTATTCCTGTGATTTTAAAGCTGATTTTTTTAGCATCATTTCTCCAGTCATTCGATCCTTAAGAAATCATTCTGATATTTTGATTTGCTGCTCAAAAAAACATTTATTACTATGTTAACAGCAAATCTGCATATTAGAATGATTTCTGACAGATCATGTGACACTGCAGACTGGAGTAGTGATGCTGAAAATTTAGCTTTGATCGCAGGAATAAATTACATTTTAAAATATATTCAAATAGAAAACAGTTATTTTAAATAGTAAAAATATTTCAAAATTGTACTGATTTTGCTGTACTTTGGATTAAATTAATGCAGGCTTGGTGAGCAGAAGAGACTTCTTTAAACAACATTAAAAATCTTACTGTTCAAAAACTTCTGACTGGTAGTGTATTAACAAATTATAATTCTCTTATCTCTCTAACATAATCAGTAGTAGTTTTTAGTATGTACCTTTTATTTTAACTAAAAGAATTCTTTGATGAATAGAGTTCAAAAGAACAGCAGTTTTTCATAACATTATAAATTATGTTTTGATTGATTTAATGTGTTAATTTTAATCTCTAAACTTTTAAACAGTATTGTAGGTAACATTGAACTGTTGCATCCATGTTGGCTTCAATATGCCAAACTATTGTTAAGATCACTTTATCAAGCATCACAAGTTAGGAGTGATCCCTGTATTATTCTGTATTATTTTAGAGAATTCACTCCCACATTTATATGTGGTTGTCGCTCTTTAAACTTTGCAGTGTGTACTTGGCCAGAGTCCCGAAGTTAGTATTAAATAAACCTAAACCCTTGTTATTTTTTAATGCTGCATGGCTTTTCCATATCAACAGCATACTTACTATATGTTTGAGTAATGCACGGTAAATTGTTGAATGAACTCCCTTTGTTGGTCTTTTGATAGCAATTTCCTGTTGAACCTACTAATGTGCTCCATGCTCTCCTCAGCGCAAGCCTTTGAGAAGGAGGTACGAATCTGATGACGATGCCAACAGCGACGCATCCAGTGCCTGCTCAGAGCGTTCCTATAGCTCCCGTAACGGAGGCATTCCTCACTACCTGCGTCAGACAGAGGACGTTGCTGAGGTGCTAAACCACTGCGCCAGTTCCAACTGGTCAGAGAGGAAGGAGGGCCTGCTGGGTTTGCAGAACCTGCTGAAAAGCCAGCGCATTCTCAGGTGGGGGCCTTTAGAGGGAGAAAAATCTTTTGGTTGTTTGGTGTCATTTCATTTTTCTTCAGGACAGAAGTAGAAAACAGTCAGTCACTTTGTTGCACATTTATTGTGTTTTTATAGGCCGTTCTCTAATAATTCATATGCAAAGTCCCAGTTGGGTTGCAATGGCTTTTTATGCTTTTTTTAGGCTTTTAATCATATTTGTGTGTGTTTTAGCCGTGTGGAGCTCAAGAGGTTGTGTGAGATCTTCACCAGGATGTTTGCAGATCCTCACAGCAAGGTAACCTGTGTTGAGGACACATCCTTTCCACATGGCTGCTTTGATCACAATTAATCTACTTACGATGGCTGGATTAATGGTAGCATTCCAAATAAAGGATTGAAGGATTACTTTAAAATGTGTTGCATTATGTGAATTATCCTAAATTAATCATGTTATAATAGACTAAATATGTAGCTTTCATCACTATGGATTCTGGTAAATTTAACGTTTGTTGGGCAAACAGTGTGTTTTTGTGAAACTCGAAAATGGAATGAGATTGCACTAACGGAATGTGTTTTTCCTGTTGTTTGCATGGTCTGCCTTGGTGTGGATTTTAACAATAGAGAGTAAGTGGATATTGCAAATACCTAAACCTTTTTATTATATAAACGGATTGTGTTTATTTACGTCACATTAAAAACAGCAACATTATAATAATTTCTCATACTTAGGGTTACTGTTTGTTTTATACCCCTAAGCCTAAAATTAAACAGAATCACAAAACTTATACCGTACCTCCATGATTGATATATCAAACCATACTGCCTGTGAGAGATGTGCTATTACTTTATTATATCATTGTAAGTGATCAGATTTATAAACGGGCTTACAGACAATAAACTAGCAAAGAACTCCTAGAACTAGACCAGAGGTTCTCAGTCAGGGGATAGGGATCCCATTAAAGGGATAGTTCACCCAAAAATAAAAGTTCTGTCATTAATTACTCACCCTTATGTCGTAAAACTCGTAAGATCTTCGTTCATCAAATTAACATATTTTTGGTGAAATGTGAGAGCTTTCTGACCCTGCATAGATATGTTCAAGGCCCAGAAAGTTAGGAAGGACATTGATAAAATGGTACATGGGACATCAGTGGTTCAACCGTAATGTTATGAAGCTACAAGAATGCTTTTTGTGCACACAGAAAACAAAAATAACTACTTTATTTATACTACAGTTTCTTTAGTTTTCTTCTTCTCTTCCACTGATGTCACATGGATTATTTTAATGATGTCCTTACTACCTTTCTGGGCCTTGAACATGTCAGTTGCATTGTTGTCTATGCAGCGTCAGAAAACTCTCAGATTTCATCAAAAATATCTTAATTTGTGTTTCAAAGATGAACAAAAGTCTTACATTTGGTATGACATGAGGGTGAGTAATTAATGACACAATATTCATTTTTGGGTGAACTATCCCTTGTAGCTTTAATAAGACAAATCACGCTCTAAAATAACTACAAATCGGTATTTCTTATTTTATCTCCCTTTCAACAACTAATCCTTGTCGAACACCCTAGCAAGCACATTGCAACACCCTGGCATTGTGGCAGCAATCTTTGCACATTTTTACCAGAGAATGTAGAAAAATATTTTTCTAATACATTTGTAAGACATATATGAAAAGATCTGCAGCACAGCATTTGCATGACGTTTGATGTCCTGCTTCCAGGTGTTTAGCATGTTCTTGGAGACACTAGTGGACTTCATCACTGTGCACAGAGAGGATCTCCAAGACTGGTTGTTTGTACTGCTCACTCAGCTACTGAAGAAAATGGGAGCTGACCTCTTGGGCTCAGTCCAAGCTAAGGTCCAGAAGGCTCTGGACATCACAAGGTTGGTCTTGAGTGATAGTCCTAGTTTTGTTCTTTTTGAAGCTGTGCCACCAGGATGATGTCTTGTTTTGTCTTTTCTTTACCCTCTCTTAGGGAGTCTTTCCCCTTCGACCAACAGTTTAACATCCTAATGAGATTCATTGTTGATCAGACTCAAACCCCCAATCTGAAGGTCAGATGACGCCTACCATGACTGCTTATGAAACCCCAAATGGAAATTCAGCAAATTCTGATTATTCTTGGTGTTAAAATGCAGGTGAAGGTGGCCATCCTGAAATACATTGAGTCCCTGGCACGACAGATGGACCCTGCAGACTTTGTGAACTCGAGTGAGACAAGATTAGCCGTGTCTCGCATAATCACCTGGACCACAGAACCCAAGAGCTCTGACGTTAGAAAAGTGAGTTTCCATAGAGATGTACTTACAGACAGTGCACAAATCAGTGTTGTAATGGTGCTCAGAATATAAGATGACAGAACTTTTTTTCCTAGGTTAATTCTGACAAATGCATTTTGTGAATTGTGTCATCATTTACCATTATTCACTCCATTCCAAATCGGTGCCATATTTGATTTGAAAAATGATCCTTTTGTGTTTGATTGAAGAAAGAAAATAATGCATATATGGTTAAATAATAGTTTGGACATGAGGGTGAGTAAATGATGACAGAAAATCCTCAGAAAGGCTTTTTTATTGTATATGTAGTGTAGCTTTTTTTTAATCTCAATTACTGGTTTGTTAGTTTTAAAATGTAGGTTGAACATCAGTTAATCTCTATGAACAGATGCAGGACATTTCTTCCCAATATCAGTTGCTGTCTAAAGGCAACCATTGGTCATCAGTTTTCTCTTTTATTGTCTGTTACCTTCTTGCCCTGACACGATGGCCCAGACCCTTCATAACTGGGCATGTGAGGAGTTGTCAGGCAGGCCCAGCACTACAGCTCTACTTCCTGGAGAGGGTCAGCTGGAGGAGAGGTGCAAGCAGGTAGTGCCGATCCAACGGCCTAACCAACAACCAGCACGTAACCGCTGCACCTAACCGTGTGCCCTCTCCTCACTCTAATCTGTCGTGTTGCCTTGCGAAGTGACTGCTGAATACAATCTTCTAACATACAATTCTCCAGAAGTCTAAAGAGAGCAGCAATCTTTTTTGTTTTTGAATACTACATTAGTAATTGAGTGTGTTTTAAAGTTTCCTTTCATATCTTAATTGCTGTAATGCTCCACTGCTTAAAATATTTTGGATTCTTTTCACAGAATAACAGTGAGTGAATTAATTTTCTTGCATGTGTTTAACATCAAACAAAACTGAATTAAGATGACATTTGAGATCTCTTTTTAAACTGAGTATAATATATAAGTCAAATTAACCAGGGTTGGGAATCTCGCCTGTGTTAAACCACTGTTTTCATTACGATAAAAAGTGATATTGTGTCTTCTTTTTGTCAATAATTGTATATTGCAATTTTATAAAATTTGTAGAATACTACTGAATTGGTGTTTTCTGCATTCCTGACTAAAGAATTTTTAATGGAGAAAGGAGAATGTTAAAAACCAGGATTGTCTCTTATGATTCCCATCCCTGATGTTGAAGGCACCTAAACACTAGAGAATGCTCATGTTTGTGAAATTAAGTTGGACCCACTCTCATAAATGTTGTATGTCAAAGGATGTCTGACACAGTGTAAACTCTAGTGTGTAGGTGCCATAGCAGGTCTAGGGTCTCCTGTTCATAGTAGCACTGCAGTCACAGTTTCTTATACAGTCTCTCTTTCTGTCCTGAGTTATCACCACCGGCGTTTCTCGGCATGTATAAGTTTGTTCCGGTTCATTGTGGTGTAAGTTGTTGTACTGCATCTCATGATGCATGTGGTGTGTTGTGCAGGCCGCCCAGGTGGTGCTGATCTCACTCTTTGAGCTGAACACTCCTGAGTTCACCATGCTGCTGGGCGCTCTGCCTAAAACATTCCAGGATGGAGCCACCAAGCTCCTGCATAACCATCTGAAAAACTCAAGCAACACAAGCAGTGTGGTAAGATCTCTTGTTTCATCTCTCATGAGACTGTATATTAAAAGGGTGGGTAATGAAAAAAAATATTTAATCTTCATTCAGGTACACTACCAGTCAAAAGTTTTTGAACAGTAAGATTTTTAATGTTTTTAAAGAAGTCTCTTTTGCTCACCAAGCCTGCATTTATTTGATCCAACAGTAAAATTCTAAAATATTTGTATTATTTAAAATAACTGTTTTCTATTTGAATATATTTTAAAATGTAATTTATTCCTGTGATTTCAAAGCTGAATTTTTAGCATAATTAATCTGGTCACATGATCCTTCAGAAATTATTCTAATATTCTGATTTGCTTCTTAAAAAACTATTATTATTGTCGAAAACAGCTGAGTAGAATTTTTTCAAGTTTCTTTGATGAATAGAAAGTTCAGAAGAACAGCATTTATCTGAAATTTTATAACATTATAAATGTATTTAGCATCAATTCTGATCAATTGAATGCATCCTTGTTAAATAGAATTATTAATCTGTATAAATTTATACTTCTATTTAGCAATTATTAAATGCCCCCCAAAAAATTATACTTTGAATAAGCTTTGAATGGTATAAAGTATGTTACAAAACCTTTTTATTTCAGATAAATGCTGATCTTTGGATCTTTCTATTCATCAGAGAATCCTGAAAATATGCACTATTTTTAATATTGATAATAATAATAGTAATAAATGTTTCTTAAACAGCAAATCAGCATATTAGAATGATTTCTGAAGGATTTAACTACATTAAAAATCTTGACTGGTAGTGTAAATCAGGTAAAGACAGTAATATTGTTTTGAAGCTGATCTGTTGTTTAGCCTAACCTGAATTGATTTAGCTTACAGTTTCATCTTTATCTCTTTAACAGAGTTCACCAAGCAATACAATGGGCCGCACACCAGCCCGGCACCCCACCAGCAGGACCAGTCCTCTCACCTCACCCACGAATTGCTCCCACGGGGGTCTGTCACCCAGGTAACACATCCCGTATGCTGACCACACTAATGCATGATCTCACTCTGGGCACCAAGACCTTCTACAGCAGTTTAAAGAGGCTGTCGCCTTGTTTTATGAATCTAACATGTACTAAACATGGGACTTGCTGTGTTGTTTTCTTCAAAATTTCCCTGAAAAATATAACCTGAAACCCTTAAAGTGAATTTCTGCATTTCTGGGGTGGGAGATTTATCACCTGGAGATTCATCCTCTCATGAAGGGTCTAAAACTCTTTTAAAAAGGTCTGCAGAACACTGTAGATGACGATTTAGGGGTTTCTGGTCCTCTTAAATTTATTAACCCATGCTGCTAACCACAAAACTCGGACTGGACCACTCTTTTTGTCTCTCTCCTCTTCTGCCCTGTTCTCTCCCTCTCTGGCCGTTCTGTGGGCACAGTCGGTTATGGGGTTGGAGTGTCGATGGGCTCTTAAAGCACCCTTCTCCCTCTCCTCCTCCTCCTACTCCTCCGTCTCACTCCTCTATTCCTGCCGGCCCCTCCCTCAGGGCCTTCCGCTGCGCGCTCTCACCAAGGTAACTCACCCGCTAGCGTATCACGATGAGGAGGGGCGGGATGGGTGCTTAGATTCCCACCCACTCCCAGCCTAACAGGCACTTGTATGCACACGTTAGCAGCCACGGTTTGACATCATTCCAAATACAACTCCCCCCCAATGGATAGTGGTTGAATAAAATTTAAAGCTAAGAGACAATACTATGTGGAGGATTTGTAATGCATGTAGAAGAGGATTTGCACAGGAATTAACTGACTTCTAATGTTTGCAGCATCCATTTATTTACCCATAGGTGCATGTTGGAGTTGTCCACTCAATTTTTTATGCTTTGGCTTTCGTGTTTATGTGAGTTGTTTGTAGTTCATCCAACATCAATGTTTTCCCTCTTTTCCCTCTATTTCTCTCTTTTAGTATGCTGGAGTATGACACAGAGAACATGAATTCTGATGAGATCTTTAGCTCATTGCGTGGTGTCACAGAAGCCATCCAGAGCTTCAGTTACCGTAGCCAAGAGGACCTGAATGAGCCAATCAGACGCGATGGGAAGAAGGATGATGCGGTGAGTCTATGCTTGAATTGTGGGAAACAGGAACAAGTACACAGATGGGAATTTCATGACCCCAGTTTGTGTGTGTGTTTTTGGCTATTATTAAAAAAAATGAGTACATTATTATTATTGTTATTGTTATTGTTATTATTAATAATAATAATAATAATAATAGCAGCACAAAACATTCATTAAATGGAGTCTTTAAAATAATAAATGTATCATTATTATTATTATTATTATTATTATTATTATTATTATTATTATTATTAATAGCAAAAAAACACAAATGCAGTGATACAAAATAAATAAAAATAAAAAATAAATTCATCTTTGGAGTTGTTTTTGTAGTTTGTTTGAAGCAAAACTTGTGTATTATTTTATAATTTAAAGACTTGCTGTTAACTGATTGTATTCTGTTTCCTTCAGGAAAGCACATTGTACATTGATCATGCTAATAATGAAGAAACATGTCAAAAATAGAGAAAAAGTAAATAGATAGATAATTAAATAATTAATTAGTTAATTAATTAAAATTCCAAAAAGAACTGCGAGAGTATGCTGAGAGCCACATGTACACAACCAGTCAAAAGTTTTTAATGTTTTTTTAAAGAAGTGTCTTCTGCTCACCAAGCCTGCATTTATTTGAACCAAAGTACAGCAAAAACGATACAATTTTGAAATATTTTTACTATTTAAAATAACAGTTTTCTGTATTAATATATGTGCTTTCAAAGCTGAATTTTTAGCATCATTACTTCAGTCACATGATCCTTCAGAAATCATTCTAATATTCTGATTTGCTGCTCAGAAACATTTATTATTATTATTGTGTTGAAAACAGCGGAGTAGAATTTTTTTCTGGTTTCTTTGATGTAATTAAATGTTTCTTGAACGGCAAATCAGCACATTAGAATGATTTCTGAAAAATCATGTGACACTGAAGACTGGAGTAGTGAAGCTGAAAATGTAGCTTTGATCACAGGAATAAATTACATTTTAAAATATATTCAAATAGAAAGCAGTTATTTTAAATAGTAAAAATATCTCACAATAATACTGCTTTTGCTGTATTTGGATCAAATAAATGCAGGCTTGATTCTGTAAAAAAAAAAAAAATTAAATTAAAAGTCTTACTGTTCAAAAACTTTTGACTGACAGTGTAATTTAGATTCTTTTGGATTATTTTTTTCACTCACTTTTGATGATTTGCTGACTTACATTTTATTTTTTTGGACAAATTGTGCAGACCTTATTGGCGCATATTTAAACGTAATTTCTCTCTTCCTGTCCCAGGCTGGGAAGGAAGGTGCATCTCCTGGATCTGATGCAAGACTGGGATTGGATGTAATGGAAGGGGGTCGAACTGCTTTGGATAACAAGACATCTTTGCTCAACACGCCGTCCCCGCGTTCTTTCGCTGTGCCGCGGTCGAGAGAGTTCGCACCCTATGGCTACGGGAGATACGATCACAGCCTATGACAAAAGCGCCCTGAAGGAGGCCGTTTTTGATGACGACGTGGAGCAATTCAGAGATTGTGAGTCACTACATCACCCAAAACTCAAACGTTCATTTTCACGCCATCTGTACTCCATACTGCTCCCATTGTCTGTGAACATGTAAAGAAACACTTTAAGCTGAGGAGAAACAATCTAAAAAATTTCCAGGTGAAAGGTGGCATATACAAAAAATGAAAATGTTATCAAGTCCCTTTTTAATTTATTTAATGGAATTTATTAGTCATGTTATAGCATCTTTTCATGATCTTTTCATGACCAAGCCTATTCTCGTCAACTGTTAGGGGGCAGCCCTACTTTCAACTTATATATTTAAAAAAAAAAAAAAAAACCTGAAAAGGATGTTTGCTAAAAAAAAAAAAAAAAGTGAGTAGACACTGTTACAGTACAGCAGTGACACCCTTCAATGGCAAAGCTATTCGGCAGTGAGCAACATGATGACCAGAGACCATAACAAAACATAAGTCATTAACTCCCTGTAAACCTGCGTGTCAGAGATGCAGGTGTAGCACGTAGAATAGTGGAGTTTTTGTGTCATCACTTCCCCTGCTGTTCCCCAACCCCTCCTGTCCCTCCCGTTCTACAGGCCGTCGGCAAGACTGTGGTGAGAACAAGATGGTGCTACCCAAGTGCTTTACTCCTGGTAAAGACCTGCACAGTTGAACGAGACTGTTGCACTTTTCTTCATTTACTTTCCCTTCCACCTCCTCTCTTTCAGTGTCGTCCATCTCAGTGTCTCAATGTGATGTGATGTCAACCTATCTTGAATGACACTATTGCTTTGCTAACAGGGTCATGTGATAACCGCTACAGGCTACCTTCACTAATATAGGCAATACGGTCATGTAGGTGACTGGATGTTCTAATTAAATAGGACTATAGTGTTGATTCACATGTGTTTTGGTTTACAATTAACAGAGCTTCACTGTTTGTGAACACCTTGATGTAATATGGTCTAAACCTTTCTAACTACTAACTAAAACTAACATCCAGACACTTTTACTTTGCACATTGCTGGCTAATAATGACATGGAAGGACATGTCCAGACCACATTTCACCCCAAAATCAGAAGGAAATTATATGTTGCATGAAGGGAAAAAATCATTAATAGTCCCCCTTATTTTGGGACTATTAAAGTTTTTTTTTTTTTTTTTTTTTTTTTTTTTTTTTTTTGTAATTTCCATTATATTCTTTCATTTAATTAGTAATTATCAATATTGCATTCCAGTTTTTTTTTTTTGGGTGTCTGTGTATTACAATAAAAATACTGTAATAGTGTTTTATTTAAATCAGTATAAATTGAAGGCTTCTACAAAAACTACTAAAAAAATACTGAATTATTTGTTTTAAATTAGTACTTCCATTTTGTACACTGCCATTAAAAGGTTTGGGATCGGTACATTTTTTTTTTTTTTTCAATAAGCTTCTAATGCATATCAAGGCTGTGTTTGTTTAATAAAAAAGTACAGAAAAAAGTTGTTTACATTGTTAACTATTATTACGATGTAAAATAACATTTTTCTATTTTAATATACATTAAAATCCAATTTATTTCTGTGATCAAATCTAAATTTTCAGTATCATTACTCCAGTATTCAGTGTCACATGATCCTTGTATAAATCCTTGTATAAATGCTGTTCTTTTTAACTTTTTTATTCATCAAAGAAACCTGGAAAAATATCACAGATTCCAAAAAAATATTTGGTAGCACAACCGTTGCCAACATTGATAATTCTAATAATAAATCAGCATATTGGAATAATTTCTGAAGGATGTAGGAGTAATGGCTGGTGAAAAAGTGAAGCTTTGCATCACAGGAATAAATTATATTTTAAAATATATAAAAATAGAAACCATTATTTTATATTGTAATAACATTTCACAATATTACTATTTTTTTTTTTTTTTATGTATTTTTGATCAAATAAATGCAGCCTTGATGAGCAAAGAGACTTAAAAAAAAAAAACATTACAATTCTTACTGATCCCAAACCTTTGAACGTGTATGTAGCAATTTATTGGTTTGACATAAAGTTATTTTATTATTTATTTGATTTGTCATTGTTTTTTAAGCACAATATAATTCTTTCAGCTTTTAAGGTGAAATATGACCTGGACATGTTCTCAACAGGTTTCATAAGATTCAGTAACACTGAATATCATATATTCAGATCAGATGAGCTAAAAATACAAGGTACAATTAAAGTAGGACAGTAGCTTGTTTGTGCAGCTTGTCTTCTGCTCTGACTTGAATCATTTTGAATCACACAGATCTGGTGGCAGACCTACTGAAGGAGCTGTCTAATCACAACGAGCGTGTGGAGGAGAGGAAAGGGGCTTTGATCGAGCTGTTGAAGATTGCGCGCGAGGACAGCCTGGCTGTGTGGGATGAACACTTCAAAACAATCCTATTGCTGCTATTGGAGACACTCGGGGACAAGGATGTGAGTCAAAGCGTCATATAATTTGCATCCGTAATTAACACTTTCTATATAATCCTGTATCTTTCATATGTCAGTTTGATTTTTGTGCCTGTGTGTATAATGATGGTATGCATTCTGTCTGATTATTCAGCACACTATCCGAGCGCTGGCTTTACGGGTTTTGAAGGAGATTCTGAGGAACCAGCCAGCACGCTTCAAGAACTATGCAGAACTCACAATCATGAAAACACTAGAAGCCCATAAGGACTCTCATAAAGAGGTTAGAATCTGCCTACTCAAAATATTTACTAATAAAATATTCAACTAGTATCTCTTTTAACCTTCAGGGTTAAGTGTCACATTGCTGCTTTGGGTTGATTGTTCCTTATAGCAGGGGTGAAATGTATCAGGTAGTCCGAAATTTTTTGTTCAAATTTTTACGAATATTTTGATTATATTGAAAACTAAAATTTTAATAAAAACAATAATAATAATAATTGATAGTAAAGAAAAAAAAGGTTAAATTATTATACTATAATTATAAACAGTAACACTTTATAATAAGGTTCATTAGTTAACATTAGTTACTTTAGTTAACGTGAACTAATAATCAACAGTACTTTTACAGCATTTATTAATCTTAATGTTAACTTAAAACTTGTGCTTGTTTAACATTAGTTCATGAGCAACTGTATTTTTATAAACTAACTGTAAATAGTGTCATAAATGCGTTGTTCATCGTTCATTTTAGTTAATACATTATCTAATGTTAACAAATGACACCTTATTGTAAAGTGTTACCGTAATTGGTAACACTTTACAATAAGGTGTCATTTGTTAACAATAGTTAATGTATTAAGTAATATGAACAAACAATGAACAATACATTTATTACACTGTTTATTAATCTTTGTTAGTTAATAAAAATACAGTCGTTCATTATTCATGTTAGTTCACAGTGCATTAACTAATGTTAACAAAAACTTGTGATTTTAATGTGTTAGTAAATGTTAAAATTTACATTAAGCTTAATAAATGCTATAGAAGTATTATTCATTCTTAGTTCATGTTAGCTAATGTAGTTAACTAATGAACGTCATTATAAAGTGTTTTAGTAAAATTTAAGTCAAATTTATTCCTGTGATGGCAAAGCTAAATCTTCAGCAGTCACTACTCTAGTTTTCAATGTCATACAGGCCTTCAGAAATCAACCTAATAACCTGGAGATTTTGAAAATGGTTATGCTGCTTAATATTTTTGTGAAAACTGTGGTGGCTTTTTTTTTTTTTTTTAGGATTTTATGAATAGAAGGTTCCAAAGAACTGCATTTTTCTTTCAAAATATATATGTCAATAAAAATATTATTATAAACATCTTTACTGTTACTTTTGGTCAATTTAATCCTTGCAAAATATAATTTTAATTTCTTTAAAAAAAAAAAACAAATGCTGACCCCAAACTTTTGAATGGTAGTTTGTGATCATGTATTGTAGTAGTGCAATCAGATTAAACCTAGTTTTATAGTACATTCTAATATGGGAATATATTCTATTAAACCAACCTCTCACATGTGACCACACAGTTTCTAAGAAATCAAGCTGGCCAAGTGACTTATTACTTTGTAACGGTCTCATTGAGAGTAAAATGAGCTGATTGGTCTCTTTAATCCCTTTTTAAATCCAACACCTGCACCTGCGGACACTGAGCACCTTGGTTACATCTAAAATGCAGTGACCCAAGTCAACAAACCCAACACCCTAGATGAATAAATGAATGAAGTGCAGGCATTTGAAGAAAAAGCCTATTGACTTCATATGTATTCCCTTGATATACGGATGTAAGACTGTGCAGAAAAGTGCAATCTGTATCCAAATGAAGCTTTATTTTCCCATCTAGTTTGATATTCGATCTCAGGTTGTTAAATGTCACAAACTCACTCAAGTGCTATCTTGATGTTTTATGTGCAGGTGGTTAGGGCGGCTGAAGAGGCTGCCTCTACATTGGCCGGCTCCATTCACCCAGAGCAATGCATCAAAGTGCTGTGTCCCATCGTACAGACCGCAGACTATCCCATCAACCTGGCTGCTATTAAAATGCAGACCAAAGTGGTCGAGCGCATTGCCAGGGAGTCGCTGCATCAGCTGCTGCCAGACATCATTCCTGGCCTCCTACAAGTGAGTATTGCACATTTGGCAGCATTTTATGATAAAAACATAATCTTTCTGCTTCTGTCACTTTGGAAGTATTTCTTTGAATGTCTGGGCAAGTGGTTACAAACATTGCAACTTAATGTACCAGAATGGAGAATGAGAATTGAGTTGGGGAAAGCTTTTCAGGGATTATGTTTTGTTGCCCTTTTGTTAATTTGACCTTTGTTCACCTTAGTGGACAAAACTGGGTCAGTATTAAGTATATTAGCATAGTCTTCTTTGGGAACATTGGGAGCATAGTCAACATGCCTTTTTCGTACTTTTGCACTTTTGATGATGTGCACGTGTGTGTGTGTGTATGAAGATGTTAATGCTAAAACCGTCTATCTGTCTGCAGGGCTATGATAACACTGAGAGTAGTGTTCGCAAGGCCAGCGTGTTCTGTCTGGTGGCCATCTACTCTGTGATTGGTGAGGAGCTGAAGCCACACTTGGCCCAGCTCACGGGTAGCAAGGTATGTTCACATGCAACTCAAAGTCCACCAAAAGGTTCACCCTGTTCAACCTGCTTATCACTCAGTCCTCTATTTATTTGGGCCCTCCTCTAGTTTTAGCTGGTTCAAGTGTTTTTAATATTTGGTCTACTTTCATTGCACTTGGCTTTCACTATGGAAGCCTGTGTCCGCCACTGAATAAAAAATGTAAAAAAAAGGGTAATTGTCACGACTTTATACCTCACAATTCTGACCATTTTTTCTTGCAATATCTTGACTTTTTCTAAGAATTGTGTGATATAAACTTAGTTGTGAGACATAAACTCAATTTTAAGAAATAAAGTCAGAATTGTAAGATATAAACTCAAAATTCTGACTTTTTTTTTCTCAGAATTGAGTTGCAGTAGTGACTTTTTTTCTTAGTATTGCACGTTTTTATCTCAGAATTCTGATTTCATAACACGCAATTGCGATTTAAGTCAGAGTTGTGAGATGTAAACTCTCAATTCTGAGTACATATCAGTCTTTTTTCCCCCTCAAAATTGGACTTTATAACTTGCGAGTTTATATCTAACAAATTCTGAGAAAATGTTAGAATTGCATGAAGAAAGGCAGAATTGCAAGATATGAACTCGCATTTGTAAGAAAAAAGTCAGAATTGTGAGTTTTTATCTTGCAATTTTGACTTTCTTGTAATTGAGTTTGTCACGCAATTCTGAAGAAAAAAGTCCAAATTGTGAGTTTCTCGCATTTCTGATTTTTATTTCTTGCAATTGAGTTTATATCATGCAATTCTGAGAATCAAATCAGAATTGTGAGTTTATTTTGCAATTTTGACTTTTTTTTCACAACTGAGTTTATATCACACAGTTCTGACTATTTCTTGCAATTGAGTTTATATCACGTAATTCTGAGAAAAAAGTCAGAATTATGAGTTTATATCAAGCATGTCTGACTTTATAACTCACATCTGCAAGTTAAGTCAGAATTGTTAGATATGAACTCACATTTCTGAGAACATCATATTCTCTTCAGAATTAGACTTTAACAAATACAATTCTGACTTTTTTATTAGAATTACATGATATAAACTCAGTCGCTTGAAATAAAGTCAGAATTGCAAATCGCAATTCTAAATTTTTTCTCGCAATTGCGAGTTTATATCTCACATTTCTGAGAAAAGACAGAATTGCATGAAGAAAGTTAGAATTGCGAGAGATAAACTCGCATTTGCGAGAAAATTTAGAATTGCAATTTGCAATTCTGACTTTATTTCAAGCAACTGAGTTTATATCACGCAATTCTGAGAAAAAAGTCTGAACTGTGAGTTTATATCTCGCAATTCTGAGAAAAAAGTCAGAATTGCGAAATAAAAAGTTTTTCTTACTTCATTTTCAGTGGCGGAAACGGGTTTCCATATTTTACAGCACAGAACATTAAAAAAAATTAGATAACTACATTAGTCAACATGAACAATACAGCATCTATTAATCTGATATTAAGTTCAAAATTTATTAAGATCAAAAGTTGTATCTGTTAACATTAAGTAATGCACCGTGAACTAACAGATACATGAACATTTTTATTAAGTAACATGAACGAAAATAAATGCTGTACAATTATTTTGTTTTTATTTTGTAATTTTGTACAATATGATATATTATTGTTAGTTCTTAGTTCATGGTGATTAATGCCTTCACTAATGATAAAAATCAAGACCTTATTGTAAAGTGTTAGCAAAGAACTATAGGGGCAAACTCTTTCTGGTCATATTTCACCCCAAAATCAAATTTGAATTATGCATTGTAATGTATTTGTCAATGTATTTGTTCGTTTATTTAAATTTGCATAAACTGAGTACAATTCTATAGTGAGCAAACTTTAAATAAATCTTTTTTTTCCACATTAAAGTACTGAAAATTCAGTTTTTTGTGCTTAATTGCCTTAAATTTCAGGCACTTAAAAGTGTCCACTCATCACATTTTATTCAAAAAGTATTATTTCTGTGAAATAATCAATTGTTGCATCATATTTTGCGAAATCATCTACATTGCCCTTCAGAGAAAACGTTCACATTTTTAGACACAATGCAACAGTAAACATTAACCCTGACCTTCTAAGATAACAAACCTAGAAAGTCTAAACACACGTTTTTATCTGCAAAACAGTCAGAGGTCTGTATGAGTTCTTAGCATATGCCGTATTTAAATTTACTCTTTGCCTTTTATTTCCACAGATGAAGTTGCTAAATCTGTACATTAAGAGGGCCCAGACCACCAACAGCAACAGCAGCAGTTCTTCAGATGTGTCGTCTCACAGCTAGCTGGATGTACTCTAATCAGTGCCCTACACGTGCATTTGGGAACATAGTTGTGCCTCCTCCTGAATCCTTTTTTTTTTTTTTTTTTTTTTATTGCTTCATCACAATCTTGCTGGATTTTCCCAGAGAGATTTGTTGCCCAATCAGACTTTTCTTTTCATCCAGCCTGTTACTGTCTCATTGCATCTTTCCATCTGTGGAACATTGAATGTAAAGGGGTTCAGATCGAGAGCAATGCATGCCGGCTTTTTGATAGGGAACAGATCTTCCATGATTGGCATTGCATCCTTAATTGGAGCAAACAAGCTATCTTCAGCTTCTGAAGAGGTGATTCGTTAACTACATTTATTAGTAATAACTTATTCATATTTGCAAGTGGTGTTTAATCAAGTTATTTGGATATTTTAAACGGGCACAGTTGGGTTAACTAACACATCACTTGAATTTCAGTTAATGCTAGTGGATCATTTGGCTGGCCGAGTGATAAATATAAAGGAAAGAGAAAAATGTAAGTAATTTGTAGGTTTGGCTACAATGACAACCAAAAAAAAGAAAAATGTAGGTTTAAAACATTCTTATATTCATTTTTATTTCATGGGACCGCAATACCACCCCATAATGTTGAAAGTGTAGGAAATTATGTTTGTTTCCAAGTCTTTAAGGCGGCTAATGTAAAGCAATTGTTTTGATTTTATTATAGGATGGATTATGTGTTAAAAATGTGGGCCTCACTACAGAATACAAGGACAAATTCTGAATGTAGAGCTTTTCATTTCATCTTTAGGGAAGAAATGAAGGAGTTTGTGAGTAAACATGCAAGCCATGATACACTTGGACATTTAAAAGTTCACAAACATTCAGTGGAGTTGGAAAAATGACAAGATGGAAGCATCTTCAGACAAGAAACAATGAATGAAACGGATTTACACTTTGTTCTTGGAGCAAGAGGATTGTGATGGAAATTTCGAAACTACTATGCCTTACGTTTCTTTTTCTGTTTTCAAATGCAGACTGTTAAGATATACGTGTCCACAGGCATTCTCACTACACTGCTAAAGCATGGCGCTGCAAGTTCGCGCTATAACACTAATGAAAACCCTCTAATCTCGCTCAAGAACTAGAGGTGACGTTATGTTCTCTGAAAGCTCTGAACTCTTTCCTTGTTCATCTGGAGATTTTTTCCATCTGATGTTAAGCGTTTAGTGTTTTGTACATACCTTACAATCATTGCTTCTCCCTCGCCCACAAAATTAAGGTAAAAACGATGTTGCACTCTTTTGCACGTTAACAAATAAGCCTGCATGTTTTGACGACATAACCATCCTGTGCTGCCGTGACTGACCTGGGTTTGGCTGTTTGTGCCACGTCAGCAGTCTGGTCGGTCTGTAAATACAGTATTATTATTGTTATTATTAATAATATGTTGCCCGTGTGGGGAAGTAGACAAGTGCAAAGCTCAAATGGATCTCACAGGGGTGACCAAATGTCTGTTTGTCCTCAGACTGTGAACCAGACCATATTCGAAATTAAGGACAGACATTTGAAAGCACCCTACTTTCCTTTAGTATTATATACTGGGGCATGTGGCTTTTATTGGTATGCTAAGTGTGCGTACCCTTGTTTGACGCAGCGTTTCTTTCTAATGGTTTTTAACTGATTCAGACCATGGACCGTCGTTTTGGTTTAGACTGGGGCTATTCATAAAAATAATCCGTTTATGAAAGAACAAAGCCAACTGTGAGGATCAACAATGCAAGTATTACGTTAAACGTGGCCCCTTGGTTTTCCTCAAATGTTGACCTCTAATGGTATTCCATCAAAATGTTCACTACGCATGTTAGACTTTACGTTTTGTCATTGGACACAGATACACTCTTGTATTTATAAATTTGTTATTTCATTTCCTGTCCTAATGTACAGTTTTGTTTTGTTTTGTTTTTTCAAAGGCTTGTGATAGATTTACACCAACCTGAGTTTGGCCTAGAATTAAAACGACCAGAAACATGAATTTATTGTGATGATTATTTTGTGGGGCTGTTGAATGTGCTGTCAACAACTCGGGTATTTATCACAATTCATGCACCAGTACATTTTTAAACAAAGTCACATGTGATGACGTTTACTCAGTCCTAGTTAGTCCAGTGCCACAAATGTGACCCTGGACCACAAAACCAGTCATAAGGGTCAGTTTTTCCAAATTGACATTTATACAGCATCTGAAAGCTGAATAAATAAGCTTTCCATTGATATATGGTTTGCTATGATAGAACAATATTTAGTCGACATGCAACTATTTGAACATTGGGAATCTGAAGGTGCAAAAAAAATCAAAATATTGAGAAAATCACATTTAAAGTTGTTGAAATAAAGTTCTTAACATTGCACATTACTAATCAAAAATTAAGTTTTGATATATTTACAGTAGGAATTTTACAGTATATCTTAATGGAACATGATCTTTACTTAATATCCTAATGATTTTTGGAATAAAACAAAAATCAATATTTTTGACCCATACAATGTATTTTTGGCTATTGCTACAAATATACCCCAGCGACTTAAGACTAGGTTTGTGGTCCAGGGTCACAGATGTCCATTACATTATTCTTTAATGCAGAAGTAAGCCTGTGGGTGAGACTTACGGTTTGTTTGCCGCTATAGAGAAATTGTGAGAAGAATAACATGCAGTAAACTGTAAACTGTTTGCACTACAAACCAGTGTGTTCATAAAAGATATTACATTAATATGGTAAGACACACTAATTGGACATTTAAAGCGGCAAAATAAACTCTTGTACAGCTAAAAAACGGCTGTAATTGTTTGAGACCGGAAGCCGCGCCCATAATATTTACACACGTCGCACCCGCTCTTATGCAAAAATAAGGTGTGTAGGAGAAGAATAACGATGTGCAGTAAACGGTAAAACTGTTTGCACTACGAGTTGAACACAACTACCAGTGTGTTTAACATTAAAAAATATGGTTAGACACACCAGCTTCCAATATCAAGCAGGAAAATGATCGTTTTGTACAGCTAAAAATAGCTGGACGCCGATGAGACCGGAAGCAGACCCATAATATTTACACACGTCGCACCCACTCTTATGCAAAAAGAAGGTGCGTAGGAGAAGAATAACGATGTGCAGTTAATGGTAAAACTGTTTGCACTGTGACTACTAGTTGAACACAACTACCAGTGTGTTTAACAATAAAATAATATGGTTAGACACACCAAATTGCAATATCAAGCAGGAAAATGATCGTTTTGTACAGCTTAAAATAGCTGGACGCGGATGAGACCGGAAGCCAAACCCATAAAATATACAAGTGGCCACATTAGGAGAAGAAAAAGGTGGATACATCAAAATCAAAACATTGAGTTACATATTGCATTAAGAAAGTGAAGTTATTTTAAAATAATTGTGAATTTCCATTGTGAAATTATTTATTTTGACAATTTTTTTTTTTTAAGTAGGCCTACATTTTCCTCAAACATGAAATATAATTCTCTGTAAAACAATGAGTCATCCTGTCTGAATGCAGAGATTTGTTTAATCAAAATCATCATAATCAACCATGATCAAATAACATTACACAAAAATACTGCAATGGTGTATTGTTAAGCACAATCGTTTGAAAAAAAACAAACGTAGTTAACACTTTATTTTTGGATGAAATATAACCTGGACATTCCTGACCGTTTCTCTGAGATTCTCCAAAATATTACAGTATGTTTCAGTATTGCCCTCTGTTTTAGTTACGTCAAGGCTTCCATCAATACAGATGTGAAAATGAAGTGGGCGCGCGCACACAAACTTAACATTGCATAACCTAGTAGTTAAAAACGTTCTGCACACAAAATATCGTTTATCAGCAACTCAGTCCTGACCTTTGATGTCAGAGTCAACCTGTGCCAAAACAGCACGGTAGCAGTTTTACCAGCTGCGTTTGTTATTTAACGCGCGGTCCAGCAGAGACCGTCAGAGCGTCGGTGCAGGTGACAGAGGATGAAGACAGAGTGACGGACACTCACAGGTCACCTGACGGCCGTCACGGGGGCATAAAAGACAGCGGACACTGGGTTCACAAAAGCCTTTGCGGCCCTCACGGTCCCCTCACCGGCGACCACGCGATTGACAACTCATATTTTTTAGATACGAACGTGACCGAACTGGAAAGTATGCTGTTTTGGCACAGCCATCCTGAAATCTATCAACAGCACACGCAAAATAATTATATAAGGTAAGTTCAGTCAAGCAAATCGAGTCTTATATTTAATTTATTTTTCTTTATTTCATTTTTAAACAATTGTTATTTAACATTACTTATTTTTAACAAATTAGTAACAGTTAAAAATGTATACCTGAAAAAGTAAATACAAGTAAGTAGAATGTATGTTTTCTGAAAAGCCACGTCAAGGTAAATCTCACTAGTCAATCTGCAATGATTCTTGACTGAAAAAAATAGACGTTTGTGTATCATTGTGTATTAATCTGTTCAACGTGAGATATTTTGGCTGTATTTTGATATTTTTGTGCTTAAAGTGTTCTTAAGTACTTCAGAATGTGCCATTGTACTTTTTTTTTGTTAGTGTGGTCACTTGACGTGACGTTTTATGCTTCTGCTTCTCTTAATTTCTCTCAGAGATGCTCTTGCTCCGTTTCTCAAGCATGAAGAGGAGAAGCAATCCGCTGAGACCGGAGTGTCTCCTTTTCATTATGTGCTTTGTGCAGCCACATCTCCAGCTGTGAAACTTCAGGACGAAACACTCACATATCTAAATCAAGGTAATGTAAATGACTAACCGTATTGTGCTTGTTTAACTTAAGTCAACATTTAATGTTGCTTTCAAAGCACTAAGATTTATGCTTTTTCCAGTACATATCAGTCTGTACTTTTGTTATCATGGTGTAATGTTTATGACTTTATATATTATACTAAAACCAACAACACACAGCATAAATAAACACTCACAATAAACAAACTTTGATGTAAAAGTGATTTTTAATCACTGGAGCAATATTTTTACATTTTATTTTGAGGGTTATAAATAATTTTGTTCCTATGCATTAAGTCAGTTATGTGTTTGTTTGTTTTTTGTTTACATTATAATAATATAAATCACTTGTATTGTCAGTAAAATCAAACATTACAAACTATACTGTACATTTTTTAAACAATCATACAGGGTGAAACTAGTATGTTTCTCACTGTTTTTTTCTGCTTTTTAATTTGAATTTTTTGTTGTTTTAATGCATTATAGGTCAGTCCTATGAAATCCGTTTGCTTAACAGGAAACTAGTGGAGTATACAGATATTAGCAGCAAATATGTAAAGGTAGGTTAAGGGAATTATGTTTTTTTCACTATGCAACCTTGTTTCAGTCCATAAACTTTCTATACAATAGAAAGTAGTATTATCCTTCTCTCCTGTGTACCTTCACTGGTACACATTTAGTTTTTATGAATTACATTAGGGTTTTTTCTGTATAAACCTTAAAGTCTTGTACAGATGGTACAAGTACATAATTGTCTTTAAAATATTTTCACATAATTTTCAAAAATTTTCAGAAACTGATGGTACATTTTCAGTTTTAAGTTGCTAGGTTGCTATCCAACAGGAGGCGTATTCAAGGTTTGTTTGAATGTTAATAAACATCAGTATAAAAATACAAAACGTAAATATGCTGGATTATAGCAATATTGTTCATTTTTACCCATGGAAACACAAAGACATTATACAAATAAAAAATATAAATGAAACATATAAACGTATACAAAGTGAATAATTAATATGCTAAAATGCATTTAACATTTATTTCATGCTAAGAATACTACAAATACATTTACATAGTATGTACTTAATAAAATAACCTGCAATTGTACTTTTAGTATACTAAACCGGTATATTTATAGTGCTAAGTTGTAACAACTAATTTTGTACTTAATGCAATTTAATTGTGCAGAAGTAGTGCTGAAATCGAACTAAAATTATATTTGATTATGCTAAAGTGGAACTATTGCAAGTAAAATTTAGGTACACTTTAAAAATTTTGCATTTGAACACCGATAATATTTAAAGATCATACAATCCTAATCAGTAGTGACATTAAAACATATTTTAGGCTTAATATTAAGAATTGTGGACAAATAGTACTCCAAATAAAGTTTATTACAATTTTTATATCTGTAAGTCTTGAGCGAATTGTCTGTAATTATTATAATAAACTTAAACTATAGTTATAAAATATATGCATTTTAAATCTATTTTTATACATAAGGAATACACTATAGTCAAAGGAACAATACAATATGCAACATACCACATTAAAATGCAGCCAAGTATACATATGTATGTGAAAGTTTATAGTTGGCACTTGTGGTAAAATAATTGTAAACATTTGTTGCATCATTAAAGTAAACATTGAAGTCTTAAATGTGAGCTGTGTTATGAAATACTGAAGAACATGCAAGAAAATACTACTTAATCATAGTGACATGTGTGATGCTTTCTTGACACCAAACTATCCTATGCTGTTTTCAGAGCATTGTGCGTGTTGTTTTCCATGACCGACGGCTGCAGTACACAGAGCATCAGCAGTTAGAGGGATGGAGGTGGAACCGACCGGGAGACAGAATCCTGGATATAGGTGAGACCAGCTTTCTTAATATAGCACATTTCTAAAGTAATGTGTTCAAATCATTTTATCATGTGATTACCACATCCAAATTGTTTTGTTCAGATATCCCGTTGTCAGTGGGCATAATAGAGCCTCGAGCCCACCCACTGCAGCTCAACACCATAGAGTTTCTCTGGGATCCTGACAAAAATGCCTCAGTTTTTATTCAGGTGCATTTTTCTCTCTTTCTCTCTCTTTTTGACCTCACGACTAGTTTTCTAAACAGAATAACACCAGTGGTAACTTCTTTGTTTCTTCATATCCAGGTAAACTGCATTAGCACTGAGTTCACTCCTAGAAAACACGGTGGAGAGAAAGGCGTCCCCTTCCGCATTCAAATAGACACTTTCGCAGCCGGTGAGCATGGAGAATACACTGAACACATGCGCTCCGCCAGCTGCCAGGTCAAAGTCTTCAAGGTAGAGCATCTTATGGACTCTTAACAGATAACTAATACACAATGTGCTTTGTAGAGATGATAGACTGTAAAATAACTTTCCTTTTTGAGATACTTTACTCACCCTCATGTCATGACCTGAATGCATTTTCTTCCTTCTGTGAAACACAAAAGAAGTTTGTAAACAAACACATTGGCCATTTCTCAATAAACCTTTTATGTTCCACAGAAAAAAGAAAGTCATACAGTTTCGTAACAAAATGAGGGTAAGTAAATGATTACAGAATTGTTATTTTTGAGTGAACTATCCCTTTAATGATTTTTTTCTCTCTCCTTAAGCCAAAAGGCGCAGATCGCAAACTCAAGACTGACAGAGTGAGAATTGAGAAAAAGAGTCCTCAGGATAGAGAAAAATATCAACCATCCTATAAAACGACAGTGCTGACTGAGGTGAGACATCTGCCTTGGTAGCATTTGAGCTTGTTTGTGTCCTCAGATGTCATAATATTGTTTCAGAGCTGTAGTGTTGCCTTCAATAAAATAGAATGTCGGAGAATATCCATGCAAAGAAATTCTACATTGATTTACACAGCTCTAAAAATAACAAAAAAGCACCATACCAAAATTTTCATTTTTATGCAGAAGTACACTACCGGTCAAAAGTTTTTCATGCTTTTTAAAGAAGTCTCTTCTGCTCACCAAGCCTGCATTTATTTGATCCAAAGTAAAGCAAAAACAGTAAAAGTTTGAAACATTTTTACCATTTAAAATAATTTTTCTGTTTGAATATATTTTAAAATGTAATGTATTCCTGTGATTTCAAAGTTGAATTTATAGCATCATTACTCCAGTCACATGATCCTTCAGAAATCATTATAATATTGTGATTTGCTGCTCAAAATAGTACTATTGTTATTATTATGTTATTATTATTATTATGTAAACAGATGAGTAGAATTTTTTCAGGTTTCTTTGATGAATAGAAAGTTTAGAAGAACAGCATTTATCTGAAATAGAAATCTTTTGTAATAAACAATCTAAACATAAACATAACAATAAACATAAAACTAAATAAACAATCTCTCAGAGCATAGCTCCTCACTCCACAGAGAGAAGAGAGGGGCGGGGTGAGCAGAGCTCATTTGCATTTAAAGGAACAATCCATCAGAACGGGTTGATTTTTGCAGAGCTCATTTTGACAAGGTAAAAAGGGTGTTGTAGCTTTCGCATCTCATTGGTCACCTTTTACAAAGTTGGTTGTGATAACTGAGAACCAGTTCCATTTGCCTTTTTGCAATTCCATTCCAATGCATTGGGTCGTATGGACTAATTTTATGACACTTTCATGGTTATTTTTATTTTTTGTTCATTTTGAAGGTTGACAGGATAAATCACCATGGTTAAAAAGAACAGCTTTGACATTCTCCCTAATAAGTCATTTTGTTTTTATATAATCCTTGAATTTTCCAAGTCTCCTGTGCGTGCCTCTTTAATGTGTCTGGCCATAGTGAAATATTAAGCTCTTTCTTGCAAGATCTGACTGGAATTCGCATGATTGCTTGTTGGACCAAAGCAACCCATATTGAGAATAAGGTCAAGAGGTGGGGCCGAAACAGTCACCTATCATAGGTAAACTATTTCCTTTTCTTTCAGTGCTCCCCTTGGCCCGAAGCCCCATCTGTCAGCAGAACAAGCAACACTCCATCTCCTGGTTATCAAAGCTCTCACACTTCCTACATCTTCCCAGAGGAGTGAGTCTTTAATCACCATGAAATCAGATTGTGAATACTTAAACATATACATAACTAGCACCTGCTCTCCTGTCTTATTGCGTTTATAGAAACTGCTCTCCAGACCAGCAGGGGGAGCTACATTTGCCCAGCTGTTCTGATGTAAGTATAGCGGGCAGGTTAAAAACATTAATGCCATGCTCTCTTATCTTTATAGGTGTGTGTTTGAGGACATGGATGATGCTATTCTTCTTCTTTTTGCCATGTAGCACCTGTTGCCATCGTCCTCCATGCAGGACACGCAGCAGTGGCTCCATCGTAATAGGTTCTCCTCTTTCTGCAGGCTTTTCTCGGGCTTCACAGGTGGGCTGAAATATTCAATGAGAATTACAACTAATTACAGTTACAAATTCTAGTAAACTCCCTAAGTTTTAACTAGAAATTTCACAATTTTAAATACGTGACCTTGGACCACAAAAAACAGTCATAAGGGTCAATTTTTTGATATTGAGATTTCTGAAAGCTGAATGAATTCCATTGATGTATAGTTTGTTAGGATAGGATATTTATTTGTAATATTTCAAGATACAACTGTTTGAAAATCTGGAATCTGAGGGTGCAAAAAAATCAAAATACTGAGAAAATCGCCTTTAAAGTTGTCCAAGTTAAGTTCTTAGCAATGTATATTACTAATAAAAAAAATTAAGTTTTGATATATTTAAGGTAGAAATTTTTTAAAATATCTTAGTGGAACATGATCGTTACTTAAAATCCTAACGATTTTTGGCATAAATGAAAAATCAATCATTTTGACCCATACAGTGTATTTTTGGCTATTGCTACTAGTGCTACTTATGACTGGTTTTGTGGTCCAGGGTCACATATTATACTACTATTTGAACTGCTTTAATGTTTCAGGTTCTGATTTACTAAAAATGAGTAGAGAAGACTTCATTCAGATCTGTGGTCCTGCTGACGGCATCCGTCTTTTCAATGCAATCAAGGGAAGGTGAGTTGTATACCTATTCAAATCGTTGTGTTTCATCCTAACATGTGTCCAAACATTTAACCAACACTGTCTGTCAATGTTCCCCAGGTGTATACAACCACGTCTCACTGTCTATGTATCTCAGCTGCAAAACAGGAACCAACTGCACACCAAAGCAGCGAGTGATGACGGTAGGAGACATCACAGCATTCTTTGTGAAACTGCAAAACAATGCAAAACAAGCATTTTATTTATTCTTAATTCTCTAATTGTTTTTGTCTGTAGTGTACCATGCTCTCTACCTAGAGGACCTAACTGTCCTTGAGCTCACTGAGAAGATAGCCAATCTATATAATGTTCCCCCACAGCAAATCCATCGTGTATACAGACAGGGGCCAACGGGGATCCACGTCTTGGTTTCAGACGAGGTAAGAAGGCAGAGAGTGCTTAAAATTGAGTCAGAACATTCCAGAGATTACAGATCATTTAGGAACTGTTGGTTATATAATCTTTCAAAGGAGAAGTTCATCCAAAGGACAAATAGTAGCACATTTATCTACTTTTCAAAGACTTTTACCATGTTTAAGTGCTATAATCGGGTCCTCTGTGCATCTACTAACCCAGAAAACGTAAAAAATGACAACCCAGTAACTTTGGTAAGCCTTTTCTGCAAGCATGTGAAAAAACGAGCCGCTCAGATTTCACTTCCCCCTATGTTAACGCAAATCAGTGTGTATAAGGTTTTTTTTATGAATCTCTGCAATCAGTTTTCCTATAACATGGTAGTTAGCTTTTTTCGCGGCTAAAGTAAACAATCTCTCAGAGCAGCTCGTCACTCCACAGAGAGAAGAGAGGGACGGGATGAGCAGAGCTCATTTGCATTTAAAGGAACAGTCACTCAGTATGGAATGATTTTTGCAGAACTGATTCTGGCAAGGTAAAAAGGGTGTTGTTTCACACAACCATTAAGAATTTTTAGCCAAAGTATATTATAGATTTTTCATTAAGACCCTAAAGAATCATATCAACTTGTGGAAAATAGGCATCCGATGACCCTTTAAAATAAACTTTGTCGAGAAGTACTTTGTTTAGTACTCACATGCTGTGTGACAGCCGCTTTCTGTGTGTGCTTCGGATGTGTGCACTCAGAAGTTTACACTACTATGGTTTAAAACGCATGATTTCAGCACGATATACATAATAATCAAAACCAAACAGATGTTTTTTGGCAGAGTATCTGAGGTACGAGCTGTAAAGGCACAGCTCTGTTCTGGAAGAGGGGGCAGGGATCAGCAGCTCATTTGCATTTTAAGAGACATGCACGAAAAGAGACATGCAATACTGACACCAGAGGTAGTGTACATTTGTATATCAGGAGTATATTTTATATGTATATTTTTTGACATTTTTTTAACGATTAGTTCATGGGGCTCCACACATGACATGCAGACAAAAATATATTTATTGTGGCCATGAATTAAGAACTCGTTTTAGTTAAATCACAGTCATGAGTTAAGGTTCTTAAGCTCTAAAAATAGCCAAAATGCATGATAGACTTAGTCTTTAGCAACACTCTATTCCTTAAATTTATAACTGAAATCAGTTACTAATTGTTAAAATACATTCGAGTGCCAGGAAATACAGTAACCCAAGGATACACTGTTAAAAAGAATGAGTAAATTGTGTTGCAATGCATTTAGGTCAATGTACATGTATTTGGCTTTTTCAGATGGTGCAGAACTTTACAGAGGAGACTAGCTTCATTATCAGCACTATGAAAGGTAACTTTATAGACTTGCTATTTTTATCTTAACTATACTGATTGGGCTCATGGGGTTATGAGGTGAAAATTGCCATTGTGCAAAAGAGAAGTGTTCAGAAGGTTACATTTTTGCTGAGTTTACATTAAATGCAAACAGATTGAAAAACAGGAGTTCTATGTAATACAAATAACAGGTGACATCTGGTTGTGTCAACCTTCATGCCTCACTGAACAGGCAACTGTTCAACTGTTTGTGAAAAAAAGTTACTATTTAAAACATAAAGCTAAAAAATTCACATGAATCTCCATTATATTTACACTTTGTAATCATATGTGTTTAATATTGGATATGTTTTTTCCTATGTGACGGCAGATGAAAGTAACGATGGGTACCACGTTGTACTGAAGTGACCTGAAATTACTGGAGCATTACGAGTGCCTTTGGCTCATTTTCTGAATACTGGACTGTTTCTAAGTTAAATATCACCTGGTGGAATGTGAACTGAATGAATGTGGATAATTTTTGTATGATGTAGATGACTCTTCTGTATTTTAAAGAGAGAATGTTGTGAAAGTTTTTTTCTGGAAACTAATTAAAATAGTAATTATTTTATATTTTCATTAAGTCATGTTCAGTTTATACATTTCCGTTTTAAAGTAATTGTTTATCATATTACAGTGGTATTGTGGACTTTTTTCTTTTTTATTATTAGATGTGAAATAGCAAAGACATGATTTACTGTGCAGATGGCCTTCACAAAAAACAAAATTTCATATATGTGTTTATATTTAATGTAATAAGTATTATGTTTCTAAAAAAAACTAATTCAAAACTTGGCCATTTATAAAGTAGATATTGATGTTAATATTGTGTCACTGTTGTACACAAACATGGATTTTACAGATCTTTAAATAATTGCTAGCAGAAAATAATATCTTAATAATGTTGGAGTGAATTGGTGCTTGTGTTCCTCACAGACTGAAGATATCGAAATAAAGTCATTGCTCAGGATCTTTTATTGGTTTGCTCTTTCTGCCACAATGCTTTTGAGATTTGTATTTTTGTAAGTGATTAATAATTATGTATTTTTTTACTTTTTGAAGCTTTTTGAACTATACAATAACAGCTGTTTGCTTGGTGACCTTATCTTGATGAACCTTGCTGTTTGATAAGCTTCAAAAAACTTATTTTGCAGGAAAAATGTCATAAAGTGTTATGAATAGTAAATCTTCTGGTCATTAATGTGATGTATATGTTTGGTGTGTTACTAAGAAACTTGTTTTATTTGTACTCTGTTTATTTGTGATTACCAGACTGACCGACGTGTTGAGTGGTTTACACCTGTCACATCAAGTACAAAGAGTTTTACAAATCAAGCAGTTCTTTTTTGCTTGATTGACTGTACGAATCTTTTCCCTGGGGTGTAATGTGTATCAGTAGTTTGTTTAGGTTCAGCTTGTGAAATGTGCTGGTTATGAAACACAGAGTTTATTGACAAAAGACATTGGTTTCTACCCAGATTTTCCTCCAATTCCTCTGTAGTCATGAAGTCAGTGTAACTGAGTGAACTTGTAAGGCTGATTTTGTGTGTGTTACTCCATGACGTGGAAAGCGGCACACTTCAGTGAGCAGACTTACTGATTCACTCTGTTCCTTGCCATTTCAATGTGCAATTTTCCAACCCCTTGTAGCAGCACAGACAAAAGACTAATGTGCTTAGCAACACATGCAGATCATAAAATTAAATTATTTGAATGATGTTTTAGTATAATAGTTTTCAATGTGTTTAATGTGAACAATGCAGAATCTTAGTGAGTACACTCTTAAAACTTAAAATTTATCTGTTAACAATGTGCAGGTGAATGTTTATGCATAACAGGAGAAATGTATTGGTCATGGTGGAAATTTATGCTACGACATGGAAGCCCATTTCTGCCACATAAGAAAAGAATTCATGCCTTAAAAAGTTGAAATTATGACTTTAAAAGTCAAAATTATGAGATAAAAAGTCAAAATCATGACTTACTAAGTCAAAATTATTTTATTTAAAAGTCATAATGAGAGAAAAAGTCAAAATTATGACTCATCATACTTACGAGATAAAAAGTCGTAATTATGACTTAAGTCATAATTGCAAGATAAAAAGTTGAAATTATGACGTACTAAGTCAAAATTATGATTTTAATAGTCATAATTACGAGATAAAAAGTCAAAATAATGATTTTAAAAGTCATAATTTTGAGATAAAAGTCAAAATAATGACTTGAAAAGTCATAATTATGAGAAGTTGACTTTAAAAGTTGAAATTATGACTTTAAAAGTGATAATTACAAGATAAAAAGTCAAAATAATGACTAAAAATCAAAATTACAAGAAATTGACTTTAAAAGTCGAAATTATGACTTAAGTTATAATTGCGAAAAAAAAGTTGAAATTATGACTTTAAAAGTGATAATTACGAGAAATTGACTTTAAAATTTGAAATTGACAAGTTATAATTGCGAGATAAAAAGTTGAAATTACGACTTTAAAAGTGATAATTACGAGATAAAACGTAAAAATTATGACTTTAAAAGTCATAATTACAAGATAAAAAGTCCAATTTATAACTAAGTAGTAATTATGAGTTTAAAAGTGATAATTACGAGCTAAAAAGTTGAAATAATGACTTTAAAAGTCGTAATTACGAGATAAGATGTTGAAATAATGACTTTAAAAGCCATAATTACGAGAAATTGACTTTAAAAGTCGAAATTATGACTTAAATCATAATTGCGAGATAAAAGAGCTGAAATTATGATTTTAAGTCAATTATTAAAAAGTGAAAATAATGACTTTGAAAGTCGTAATTATGAGATAAAATATCAAAATTATGACTAAATCGAAATTATGACTTTAAGTCAAAGATAAAAATCAAAATAATGACGTTAAAAGTCATAATTACGAGAAACTGACTTTAAAAGTCAAAATTATGACTTAAGTTATAATTGCGGGATAAAAAGTTGAAATTATGACTTTAAAAGTGATAATTACAAGATAAAAAGTCAAAATAATGACTTCAAAAGTCAAAATTACGAGAAATTGACTTTAAAAGTCGAAATTATGACTTAAGTTATAATTGCGGGATAAAAAGTTGAAATTATGACTTTAAAAGTGATAATTACAAGATAAAATGTCAAAATAATGACTTTAAAAGTCAAAATTACGAGAAATTGACTTTAAAATTTGAAATTGACAAGTTATAATTGCGAGATAAAAAGTTGAAATTACGACTTTAAAAGTGATAATTACGAGCTAAAAAATCGAAATAATGACTTTAAAAGTCGTAATTATGACATAAGATGTTGAAATAATAACTTTAAAAGCCATAATTACGAGAAATTGACTTTAAAAGTCGAAATTATGACTTTAGTCATAATTGCGAGATAAAAGAGTTGAAATTATGATTTTAAGTCAATTATTAAAAGGTGGAAATAATGACTTTGAAAGTCGTAATTATGAGATAAAATATCAAAATTATGACTAAATCGAAATTATGACTTTAAGTCAAAGATAAAAATCAAAATAATGACGTTAAAAGTCATAATTACGAGAACCTGACTTTAAAAGTCAAAATTAGGACTTAATTCATAACAAGATGAAAAGTTGAAATCATGACTTAGTTGAAATTATGATTTTAAAAGTCGTAATTACAAGATAAAAATATGAAATTATGACTTAAGTCACAATTATGAGATAAAAGTCAAAATTATGAGATAAAAAATCAAAATGATGACTTTAAAAGTCATGAAAAATCGAAATTATGATAATTTCGATTTAGTATGTCATAATTTCGACTTTCCATCTCGTATAACTACTTTTAAAGTCATAATTTTGATTTGTAAAGTGATCATTTTGATTTTTTATGTTGTAATTATGCATTACGTATGTCATACTTCTGACTTCTTAAGGCATGATTTTTTTGTCTTACGTGGCTGAAATGGGCTTCCATAATTTAACAATCATTAAAAAAAATATTAAAAGAAAATCATTATAAATTCTATATAATAAATATTAAAACATTTGTTTCAGTTCTTGTTCATGTTGTCAGGTTTAAAATATTATAAAACAAGTTTGAAAAAAATCACCGTAGGGAACAGCATGTTAAATTTCATATGGGTCAGGCGGACACCACAGAACTGGCGCAGAATGAATACAGATTTCGATCAAATAAAATCTAAAATAAAATCGGTATGTCCTCCATTCCACCACTAGGGAGCGTCAGTGCTTCAGCCCAATTGTAGGTTTCCTTTTGTTAACTAAAGGACGAGTGATCTATTTTTTCCCGGTATTTATTCCAAATCGGAAATGAAATGGTCAAGCCATACACGGCGGCGCTCTTGACAACGACTGAAACCAAAGATCATGTATTTTTAAAGGGTCTTAAATATTTTTAGTCAGGCATAGTGTTAGTCAGTCAGTTGAGCGAAGGACCCCACGCAGCACGCACACACGTGTTTGTCCACAGCCATGGCGGACATGCAGATGAAGATTCTCCGTAAGAAAATTCAAAAGAGAAGTGAAAAAAATAAACAACGCAAATTGCTTAGAGCTCAGAAGGAAGAAGAAGAGGAAAACGTCGAAGGTGATTTTTCTCTTTAATTTTAAACATAAGAATATGACGTATAATTTGTAAGACGTTATCTCGGATCTAGCATGTGAGAATCACACTGCTGTCGGTGCATTCGTAAAGTTTTTATATTTTATAGAAAAGTCTTATATTTTAGCCAGCTGTAGTAAACCTAGCAACACAAGATATGGGTTTAATCAAGTCGTAATTATAATGTTGTTTGTGTGTTATTTAGTATTTGTCAATCAGGGACAGTTTACCGACCTTTTCCATGTGTTTACGGATTCCGCATATTGAGTTTGCGTTCTCTTTCCTTCATTATTAGAGTTGATGAAATTTACCGTATGTGTTTTTGATCTGGCAGATGTGAAAGCAGGGCTGGAGGAATCTGAAGTGACCAGTGATTCTCCAAACGTCTCTAAAGAGCAGCAGCAAAGTATCTCCTCCGAGGAGAACGAAACCTCACAGAAAATTAAGAAGAAGAAAAAGAAAAGAAAATTGGATGGTGCAGGGGACTCAACATCTAGTGAGTATTTAATGTATTGCTGTGATGTTGTTATAATTAGTGGTTGGTCACTATGGGATTGTCAATAGCTGATATTTGTAGCTAGAGAATTTGCTGCTATAAATGCAATTTAATTATAGTAGTTGAGTTGTATACACATACACTAAATAATTGATATGGCCCTTTAGGTGTGAAAAAGGTCAAAAAGCAGAATGTTAAAGAGACAACAGAAGAATCAGAGGAAGAAGAAGAGCAACAGAGTGATGAGGAACGTGCAGAGCCTGGAAAGGTGTCAGAGAATGGAAATGATGACAAAGAGGGTTCAACTAAGGAGGATGATGATAGTGACGAAGATGGACCACAGCTTCCCTCTGGCCTGACAGGTAAGCATAGCACAACTTGTAATATGATCAACACAGCTATATGTGACCCTGGACCACAAAACCAGTCATAAGGGTCAATTTTTCAAAATCGATCTTTATACATAATCTGGAAGCTGAATAAACAAGCTTTCCATTGATGTATGGTTTGTTATGATAGGACAATATTGGGCTGAGATACAATTATTTGAATATCTGGAATATGAGGGTGCAAAAAATCTAAATATTGGGAAAATCACCTTTAAAGTTTCCAAATCAAGCTCTTACTAATGCATATTACTAATCAAAAATCAAGTTTTGATATATTTTGACAGTCTTAAGTCGCTGGGGTATATTTGTAGCAATAGCCAACAATACATTGTATGGGTCAAAATTATTGATTTTTCTTTTATGCCAAAAATCATTAGGATATTAAGTAAAGATCATGTTCCATGAAGATATTTTGTAAATTTCCTACTGTAAATATATCAAAACTTAATTTTTGATTAGTAATATGCATTGCAAAGAACTTAATTTGGACAACTTTAAAGGCGATTTTCTCAATATTGTGATTTTTTTTTTTTTTTTGCACCCTCAGATTCCATATACTGAAATAGTTGTATCTTGGCCAAATATTGTTCTATCCTAACAAACCATACATCGATGGAAAGCTTATTTATTCAGCTTTCAGATGATGTAGAAAGCTTAATTTTGAAAAATTGACACTTATGACTGGTTTTGTGGTCCAGGGTCACATATGTGGTGAGCCTAGTTTACCTTTAGTTATCCACTCATTTAAGTGGGAAAAATAATGAGAGGTGTCCAATCAGTTTGGCTATTTTTGGGAGAAGCATTCCAAAAAGTTTTTTTTTTTGACCAATAAATAAATGGGGGAATATGCTATACGTGTTTGTTAAATTCAGTGAAAAAGTAGTAATGTGTCTTTTTATTAGTATTAAAATAAGTAAATTCATAAAAGCTTCCTGTATTTAGTTAGCTGGTTAAAAAAAGGTTATGCATTTTCCTTGCTTTATTTGAAAACCCAAATAATCTTTTAATTTAATTTAATAATTAAATCATACATTTACTGCAGTTTTTTTATTTAGTTAAATGGCAAAGATTTCTTTGTAAAGTGACTTTTGTAAAGTGTATTTTTTGCTTTATTTAAAATTCAAAATTGTATTTTGAAATATTTTTCTTTCTAAAAATAACATTTATTAGAGTTTCTTGGACAACTTAATTTAAAAAATAATTTGTAATAGGGATGCAACAATACAGTTAGTACACTGTTCAATACGTACCTCGGTTTTTAGCCACGGTTTTCGGTTCTGATATCTTATCACTTCAGTGTTTTTTTTTTTTTTTTTTTTTTTTTGCAACAAATTTACAAAATACTCCCTTAAACCTCTGTACATTGAAAAAAGCGTGGTTTAGTATATTTATGTATGTTTACGTTTAGTCTGCTTATTTTTTCTTTTGAGAGAGGTTTTGTTTTTTCGATTTTTACGCAAAATAGAATGGGTTTCATTCATACTGGACGCCAGAGGGCACTCTCGTGCAGTAAATCCACATAATGCGTCAAAGTAGCAGCACTGATTATGTTCCTTTCCAGCTTCTCTAATGTGGATAAAGGCATAGCTATTGCTGTGAGTCTGTGACTGGATAAAAAGATATAACGTTAAACGTTTTGAATGATGAAATGTAAGGACAATAAACACTCGTCTACAATAATATATGGTTTATCTGTGTTCTTCAAGCCATCTCGGGTATTTTCATAAGCCATTGCTAATCGACATACATAGAATATGAGTATAGAATTTATCGTCTGCCTCATTCTGTGATAAGAATCCACATCAGATCACATAAGGAAGTTATTTCAAACACTCGACTGATGTTGTGAATTAAAAACAAGTTATAATGTTTTTTTTTTATAACTTTTGTTTTTATAACTCTTGTTGGACAACAGGTTTAGAAATGCTTATCATTACATGTCATTAGAATGGAAGATGCTCTGCGTGTTGCTTTTTCAAATATAAGCGGGGAAGCGTTTCCTCATATCAGCACCTGAAATCGCGGGCACACATACAGCAAATTCGGAGAGAAATAATATAAGGAAGTTATTTAAATGCAAAACCCAAAAACTGCAATTCACAAGCGCGTATTGAACCGTGGAGGTCGTACCGAATGGTTCAATATTATATTGAGAATTGCAACATCCCTAATTTGTAATAATTAAAAAAGTGATTTTAAAAGTGCTGTTTATATGTGATTGATGGACTAAAAGTGATGCTTTACTACTACTTAAAGAAAAGGTAAGAATCTCAATATCAGAGAAACATTTTTGTATTATATTCATTTTTATTCAGTAAGCTGGTGAGGAAAAACAATTCTTTTTTTTTTGTACAAAATAATGTATTGAAATGTTTATTTTTTCTAAAAACCAGCTTTTTAGATGTTTGTTTTAGTTTTTCTCATAGACGTAAATAGGTAACTATATTTTTTTGCTCTGGTGATTTTCTCAGGTGCGTTTGAGGATAAGTCATTTGCATCTTTAGCGGAAATGGTCAGTGAGAATACTCTGAAGGGAGTGAAAGAAATGGGCTTTGAAACCATGACTGAGATCCAGCACAAATCCATACGACCCCTGCTGGAAGGAAGGTGAGTTTTAAGTGCATCAGATATGGCAGGGTTTCAGTGGTACTGTAATTATCACATTTGTTTATTTGCTGTATAAATCTTTGGGATATATGCTCATTCTTGTCCAACAGAGACGTGTTGGCTGCAGCTAAAACAGGAAGCGGTAAAACTCTGGCTTTTCTGATTCCTTCCATTGAGCTTATCTACAAACTCAGATTTATGCCCAGAAATGGTGAGTGCACACCTAATTTATTTGCATTATCTGATTGTTATAGTCCTCTTTGTAGTAGAGATGTCAAGTATGAGGTGTCACATGGCTGTGGTGTGTTTGTGTCAGGGACTGGAGTGGTAATTTTGTCTCCCACTCGTGAGTTGGCCATGCAAACGTATGGTGTGCTGAAGGAGCTGATGACTCATCATGTGCACACGTATGGTTTGATCATGGGAGGTAGCAACCGTTCTGCTGAAGCCCAGAAACTCGCCAATGGAGTCAATATCCTGGTTGCTACACCTGGCAGACTTCTAGATCACCTGCAGGTAAGACCTTTTACAATAAATAGCTTTGCCACACAGGTCTGAGGAGTGTACTTGACCCCTTTTTCTTTCCACAGAACACACCTGGATTCATGTTTAAGAACCTTCAGTGTCTGATCATTGATGAGGCTGACAGGATTCTGGAGGTTGGCTTTGAGGAAGAGCTGAAGCAGATCATCAAACTACTGCCTAGTAAGAACCAATGACTAACCTAATCACTTAAACCAGAGTTTCTGCAGGTCCTTAAATGTTTCTCTTTTTTTTCCCCGCAGAAAAAAGACAGACCATGTTGTTTTCCGCAACACAGACACGTAAGGTGGAGGATCTTGCCCGAATCTCCCTCAAGAAGGAGCCACTGTATGTAGGAGTGGATGACAACAAAGATACAGCGACCGTGGAAGGACTAGAACAGGTAAACTGCTCATATTAGGGATGTGACGATATTAAAATCTCAAAATATGATACTCGATGTGAAGTCCACGATACAATATTTATTGTGATATTTAACAAATGAAGACAAATAAAGACTTGGGGCGGGGGGGGGGAGAGAATGAATTAATGAATAATGATTTTATGTTTTAAAGTTACATTCTTTTATCTAATGCACTTTGAGAGTTCAAAATTAAGAGCTCCAACCCATGTTCTTAACTAAGAAAATTTAAGTTAGAAAAAAGTCAGTGAATTGAATTGTATCTGAACTTCAACGGTGCATTCACACTTGGCGTCAACATCAATGCTTCTCATTTACTTTGAATTGGAGTGACGTCAAGTGTTGCTGAAGTTCGTTGTGCCGTGTCACTGGTGTTGCTCGTCGGAAGAAGAACTTTTCAACTTTTCAAGTGGCAATGCAGATGTCAGCCAATAAGATTGCGTTATGTAAATATACTAGTGCAGACGCCAGCCAGCCGCGTTCATGCAACACCAGAAAAGTAATGTGATTGGCTAATGTCACTATGACGGTCGCGTCAGCACCAAGCTTCAGCCACGCCTGAAAATAAAGCATAACTGGTAGAGGTTCCTAAACACGTCCTAAACTCACAGCACCTGCAACAAACGAGTTCACTGCATTCACTGTGAATGGAGCTGTTCTGAGGTGTGGAAAACACCGGACCATGAGGTGATCGCCTGAACGAAGTGTGTGCTTCACTTTGAAACATGCAGTTTAAACAGACTTAATTAAGCTGTATTGTGCTTTCGTTTTTAGTTTGTTTGACAAATACTGTGCTAAAGCATAATAGCCCAAAACACAATTTTAAAGACCATTTATGTTACAATAAGAAGTTTAAATATAATTTAAAACTACACTTTTTGCCTGGAAGGCCTATTGTTTCATCGCCATGTGATGTGAAGTAATCGAGACAGATTTGCTATCGCAATATCACGATATTGATAATCCCCCTTAACATCCCAAGCTCACTTGTCTCACTCCTTTATCAAGACCACTTGGTCATGTGTTCATATTTGAGTTTTGTTTTTTTTGTTTTTTTAGGGATATGTTGTATGTCCTTCGGAAAAACGTTTCCTGCTCCTCTTCACGTTTCTGAAGAAGAACCGCAAGAAGAAGCTGATGGTGTTCTTTTCGTCTTGCATGTCTGTGAAGTACCACTATGAGCTGCTCAATTACATCGATCTGCCCGTCATGGCTATTCACGTAAGTCACTGAGCCATACATGCACAAAGCAGGATGAGAAGTGCTGTTTATGCAGTCTGATGAATGCTTTTGTTTAACTGTCTTTCAGGGGAAGCAGAAACAGACGAAGAGAACCACAACATTTTTCCAGTTCTGTAACGCAGACTGTGGCATTCTCCTCTGTACGGATGTGGCCGCCAGAGGTCTAGATATCCCAGAGGTGGACTGGATTGTTCAGTATGACCCACCAGATGATCCAAAGGTACAGCAGTCACACCCCACAGTCCAGCCTTGCTGCTAGATATATGAACTTGTATTTGGATTTATGTGACACTTTTTGTTGTTGTTTTTAGGAGTACATCCACCGCGTGGGACGAACAGCTCGTGGTATTAATGGTAGAGGACATGCCCTCCTGATCCTAAGACCAGAGGAGCTCGGCTTTTTGCGATTCCTCAAACAGGCTAAAGTATGTCTTCATTATAGTTATGATTTTATTATGAAAAGAGTAACTTCCTAGGACCACAGAACCAGTCATAAGGGTCAGTTTTTTGAAACTGAGATTATCTGAAAGCTGAATAAATTAGCTTTTCATTGATGTATGGTTATGACTTTGAAAATCTGGAATCTGAGGGTGCAAAAAAATCTAAATGTTGAGAAAGTCACCTTTAAAGTGGTCCAAATGAGGCTCTTAGCAATGTATATAACTAATCTAAAATTATAAGAAAAATAGATTTTGACCCATACAATGTATTTTTGGTTATTGCTACAAATACACCTGTGCTACTTAGGACTCATATTGTGGTCCAGGGTCACAAATTAACTTATTGGTGTTTACTAAACATAAAACCTTAAATTTCATTGCATTAAATAAAATATACATTTACAAAAAAATATATATATACATGTCAAGACAGCAGTTCTCAGTTTAGTTAAACTAAAATGACTGTAATAAATAAAAATCATTAAATACAACGTGGACACAAAATAATTATAAAAATTGCAAAAACACAAGAAAATTACTAAATCTAAAATTAATGTGAAAATGAGATAAATTCTAATTTATTATTATTAAGTATTAACAAACTATAATAGTATGTCAGTAGCTATGTTTTCATCACCCTGTTTTTATGCACATTTTGAAGTCAGGAGCGAGTGATGGAAATGCCAAAATGATAAAAAAAAAACAAAAAACAATTTTAAAAATCCCTTTAATTTACTTGAGGTACAAGTAATTTATTATATATGAAAATTATTATATGCAGTGGCATCTCCTACCTTTCATAGTGATATTTAGTTCCAGTTTATCAGAAGTGACGATTTTGTTCTCTTTGGATGGAAACAATGCGTATTCACATATGTGTTATGTGATATTTGCATCTTTCCCTGGAAACCTGGCTAATGATAGTAAAATAAACTTGTTGAACATGTCAAAATGAATCTTGAAAAAAATGCATTTCTTATTGTCTCTCGTGTTCATCCAAAGGTTCCTCTGAGTGAGTTTGAGTTCTCCTGGACTAAAATTTCTGATATTCAATCTCAGGTGAGACTTCATATTCAGTCGAATTGAACTAAATCTCTTATATTTCAAATATAACCCCTTGGAATCCCAGTTAACCCATTTAAAATTGGTGTTTGCTTTTTTCTTTTGCAGTTGGAGAAGCTGATAGAGAAGAACTACTACCTTCACAAATCAGCTCAGGAGGCCTACAAATCCTACGTCAGAGCTTACGACTCTCATTCCCTCAAACAAATCTATAACGTAGAGACGCTCGACCTCCCGAAAGTGGCGATGTCCTTTGGGTTTAAAGTACCGCCTTTTGTGGACCTCAGTATCCTTTCAGCACTGTATTTCAGTGAATATTCTTGCACATGGAACTTGTTACTTAATAATTTGATTTTGTTTTATTGTGAAATCATGGAATTGTGGTTATACATGCGTTATCGTTTGAAATTTGTAATAGGCTCTTATGCTCACAAAGGCTGCATTTGTTTGATCAAAAAATACAGAAAGGGTTTTAAAAAGTATTTTTCAACATCATTACTCCAGTCTTGAGTGTCACATGATATTATTTGAATATACTGATTTGGTGTTCAAGAAATGTTTTTTTGTTCCTTAACCATCCGCTTTCTCAGACGTTCACAGCAGTAAAGGGGTGAAGATGCAAAAGCGAGGTGGCGGCGGAGGCTTCGGCTACCAGAAATCTAAGAATGTCCACAAGGCCAAGATCTTCAAACATGTCAGCAAAAGGACGGGAGATGGCAGACAGTTCTCTCGCTGAGAATAAGATTAGATGAATCTTCTCCGTAATGCACCTCTTTTGATCTATATGGAGTAACTGTCAGACTACACAGTTGTCATTTTGTTAACTTTGTCTCAGCCTTTTGAGAAGAGCTCTGATCAGTCTGCATTCCATGCCTGTACAGAAATGTTTTTTCAGAAGCCATTATATGATGAATTGGTATTGTTACAAGCCCAACTTATTAAACATAGAAACTTGTATTGTGAATATTTTTTCTCATGCTTTTTGCTCTCTCCACATGAGATTGAACCTACAACCTTAGTGATAAATGAGCCTTTTGATTTTCATTTTCAGAATGGAAAATTCTGGGGAAGATTTCATTTATTTATAAATTGATTTTCATTTATGCACCAATATAACAATGCTTACTTTTTACTTAAGTATTTTAAAACTTGTAAAATGCCACACAAATATTGTGTGTGTGTGATGCAGAAGTAATTGACAGACCAATTAATAACCAATTAACTGAACTTCCCACATATATTGGCATTTTATTAAGGTTTTTGTCTTTATTAAAAACAATGTCTTTAGGAAAACATATTGGTCAAATAAAAAGCAGCACAATATCGTTATAGTCATAAGGTTTGTTCATTTTTTTTTTTACATATTTTATTAAATATGTTGTAAATATTCTACGTAAGGCTGCCATCTTTAAAATGTGCACAAGAGTTGAAAATCTCCGTTATAAAAGTTATTTATCCACATTTTTTTTTTTCCCTGTAAGAGCAGGTGCAGCCATTTCTAAATTTTATGGTTCTAGCTTCCGGTCTCATCAGCATCCAGCTACTTTTAGCTGTACAAAACAGCTCATTTTTCTGCTTGATATTGCAAATTAGTGAGTCTATACCATATACATTAGTGTTATCTTAATTATGAGAACACTAGTTTGTATTGCAAAGAGTTTTACGCTTTACTTATTTTCCTATAGCGGCTAATGAACCGGAAGTTTCACCCATAGGCTTGTTTCTGCATTAAAGGGAAAAAGGGGATAGGTCTAAGCAATTGAGAAACTGAAGAGCTGTCTAAAACCACTATAAGTAAATCTCAGATCAGCAGGTACTTCATTTCTCCTTTAATGCATTTTGCTCTTCTGGCAGCAGATTTTTATCATGATACAAAAACAAAGATGATTAGTAAGGGGATTTGTGTTATATACATTATGGGTTTAAATAAGGTGGTATCAAGGCACAAAACATCTCCACTTTAACAGTACATTAGTTACATGCTTCACAATCTCTGAACCTAGAAAAATTTAGGCTAAAATAAACTGTTTCAGTCTGAAAGCAGATGTGATCTCAGCAGGAGGCTGCGGTACAATGAAATACCAACATCAAGGAATGCAACTGTGTTTTGAAGTGCTACTTGGGAGTTGTGGGTATTAAATGGGCAAAATCCAGCTGTTACGATGCTCCCTTTGCCCTCAGTTTAGATAGCAGCATCTCATTCTTGCGGCACTCCTGCAACAGACAAGACCACGCATTTGTTCCCTCAATCCAGAATATCATTTATTAATAGATTTTTGTCTATACAACTTATGTAAATGAGGAGGGAAGAAATTTATCTAAAATGATGAACTTGTATTTACCTCTTTAAAGTCTTTGACAGTTTTAAAGTAGAGTCTCTGTTTATCCAGCAGCTCCAAGTACTCATCATTCAGCTGATCTCTGCGCATCTTATTCTCCTGTCTTTTCTTTTCCATCTTTAAGTGCACAAATACACATTAGAAAAATGCACTAATGCAATTCATGTTCCTGTCTGATGGGGTAAAACCACAAATAGCCAGAGTGGAACTAATTCATAATCACTTCCAAAATGGAAATAAATTATCAACAGTAGCAGATTTCTAGATTTACTATAGCATAGTAGTCTGTTTTTGTACCTTTATACGGCTCTGCTTGATTCCTTCCACAATTTGCTCCATTTGTCTGAGAAACTGTTCTTTACTTCCTGATGAAGCCATGGCCCTAAAAAAAACATACACTTTACATTCACCTTTGCCTTTTGGAAAGATATTACAAAAATCTATTATTCGAGACTGTATGAGCCTCTTCTAGAATATTGGGAAATTTCTACATGAATCCTGGAGTTATTTGAAACTCACTGCTGGAAATGATCATGTATGGAGTTCAGCAGATTGACCTGTGAAAGAAAAGACAGTGTCTCAAATTCACTGCACATCCTTTTAAACAAGAAAGAAAATTAATTTCCAATATCACAGATAACAAAGCTGATACCTCTTTCTCAAGGTAAACCTTCTTGTCATCCAGGGTGTTGTAGAGCGTGAAGAACTGTTTTGTCTCTTTGTGTGTTGCTGAAACTGAAAAACACCAAATGAACAAATAAGAGATCGCTTAAAAATCCAGGGTCAATTTTGTTCAATTTGTGGGTGGTTGATTGGGTGGAAGCAGATTTGATTGTCATTTCACTGGAAGAACAAGCTATATTTCAATTCAAAATGACAAGGTCTGACTTTAAACACAGACGCACCTTGGCTGTACAGCTCAATGAAGCGTTTCTGATACTGGGTAAGCTCGGCTCTGCTGGGAACCTCGTCAATCTTTCTCTGCAAGATGGCAATCTCGCGGTTCCTCCGAGCCTGTGGGGGCAGAAGAGTAAAACACTGAGTGTAAAGAATCCCTCATATAATATACTGAGTGAAACCATCTTTTCAACTTGACCTACCATGAGCAGACGGATCTTCTGTAGCTTTTCTCGGTCTGAAGTGTACTGTTGATCAATCAACATATTCATCTCCTACAAAAACACAGAGGGTAAGTCTGAGAAACTAAACTAAACGAATAATACAGATATTATCAAAAGATAGTGGACAAGTGAGGTATAAGTGGTACTGAATGTAAACAATGCCACTGAACTGAACGAAACTTGCATATTTTGCTGATTATTGCAGCTGAAAATGGTCAATTATTGTCATGTTTTGGGCTGTACTAACCGGTCAGACTGGGAAAAACATTTGTACTATAGAGTACTATAGATTGCCAAAAGTTATAACAAATCAAGGAGAAGAGTACAAAAAAAACTGTCTGAGGAACAAAAGGTGGCCAAACTGAAGCAGGATTTCCAGGGCAAGAATCTTGACAACATTCGTATTTGTTCTTATCATTTCCGGTCAGGTAGGTAAGATATTAGGCTAATATCTTAATTTATACTGCTTGCGTGTATCTTTACCACCTATTAACTTTAGTTTGTCAAAATATTGCACCCTTTTCTGCTTACTAGGTCCTTCTCTATATGATTTAGCAGCTTTCACACATTTTTTCCATGGTTTAAACAGCATAAATTAGCAGAACAACGTATTCAGTAGTTTCTTAACTGTGCAATCCATGCTGTTGTTTACATTCGAGTATCTGACCAAATTGTGACGCAAGTTGAAAAAGCTATATCTAGATAATCTTTTAGGGTTTTTGTCTAATATTTGTTTATGATATGTAGTTTTATGCTTCTTATGCCATTGGCATAGCAGCATCTTTATGAGGAGCATTCCAGATCAGTCACTTATTAGTATGACTATGTAGGCACCTTCTTTTCATCTCCTTCTTCTCCATACTCCAGCTTTAACTCTTCAATATTCTGCTGCAGACGGGTCATTTCCTCCTATACACAAATAACAGTTAATGACACATTCATGTCTTCAATGTCAATGACAAACCAAAGCTAGGTACTGCGAAGCGGTAACATACGCGACAATGTGAGCGGAACGTTTGCTCTTGATGTTTGAGGTTTTCATTCATGGCCACCAATGCACGAAGCTTCTCCAGTAACCTGAAAGATAAAACACAATACTTAAAAAAACAAACAAACAAAAAACACATTGATACTGACACTTTCTAAGAATTACCATGCTGTTTGGCTTTACTTTTTCTCATCTGATTTCTATACAGTTTGTTATTAGCGTGATGCTAAGCTAATGGCACAATGTCCTAATAAGCATAATGTATACAAATAACAAACAGTCAATTTATAATCTGACTGAACTATGTAACCCATGTTTACTGCTGTTCAGTGTGAGGGTGAAAGTTTTCCCCACGCAGAATTTGCATTGGTTCAGTTGGTCATGCGAATTTGCAATATTAACCAACAGAAAGCTGCATGGTTTGCAAGTGACTTCCATGTGAGCTGTGCTTTATACATAGCTACAGTATTATAGCAGACCTTTGTAATGGACCTTTTTTTTTTACCCACTGGCATCAAAGACTGACACCGAATAGAAGAAAGTCATTAATTTTGTTTTCTTTGTGCACAAAAAGTATTCTTGTAGCATTATAAAATTACGGTTGAACTACTGATGTCACATGGACTATTTTATTGATGTCCTTACTACCTTTCTGGCCCTTGAACGTGAGAATTACATTACTGTCTATGCAGTGTCACAAAGCTCTTGGATTTCATCAAAAATATCTTAATTTGTGTTCTGAAGATAAACAAAGGTCTTACGGGTTTGGAACGACATGAGGGTGAGTAATGACAGACTTTTCATTTTTGGGTGTACTATCACTTTAATATTCAGAGTACATTCATACTATATACATACTTGAAGTACAAACTGACAGAAAGCAAGTACTTATTCAAAACAAACCTTCTTAGAGTATGCGATTTCAGCCCAAGTTTAGATAATTCCAGGTGCTGTTTACTTACCCAGAATCTGCCTGAGACTCCACATCCTCCAGTGAGCTCAACTCCCTCTCCAACGTTTCAGTCTGTGCTGTGGCCTAAAAACAAACATACACATTAATGGTCCAATTCAAGCAGTTACTGTCAGTACGTGTCTAAATGTCTTACCTCGGCTAGTTTGATTTTAGCATCTTCACATGCCGCTCTGGCCTCCTGCTGTTTGGATTGCAGCTGGAATAAAGAAACAACGACTGTGATATCAGCATTCTCAAAACTCAGAACTGAAAAAAGAGGTACAGTGCCCTCCACTAATATTGGCACCCTTGATAAATATGAGCAAAGGTGGCTGTGAAAATAAATCTGCATTGTTTATCCTTTTAATCTTTCATTCAAAAAAAAAAAAAAAAAAAAAAAAATCACAAAATTCTAACCTATCATTGAAGTAAAACAATGGAAAGCAGGGGGAAAATCTCATTATGAAATAAATGTTTTCTCTAGTTCATGTTGACCGCAATTATTGGCACCCAATTATTGCAACGTCCTTTATTCAAGATAACAGCTCTGAGTTTTCTCCTTTAATGCCTGAAGAGTTTGGAGAACACCTGACAAGAGATCAGAGACCATTCCTTCATACAGAAACTCTTCAGATCCTTCAGTTTCCCAGCTCTATGCTCTATGCTATTCATTCACCTCACACATTTTCTATAGGGTTCGGGTCAGGCAACTGGGACGTTTTTCTTTTTTTAGTTTCATCTGACGACAGAAGCCAGTCCCATTTGAAATTTAAGTCGTGTTTGACAACTAAATACACTGGAGTTTGTTTTTGAATGAGCAAGGAGGATTTTTCTTAAAACTCTCCAGTAACAACATGTGGTGACGTAGGGTCTGTTTGAATGTTTTTTTTTTTTTTTTTTTTTTAACCCCTTTTGACCCCAAGACTCAATTAATCTCTGCAATTCTCCTGCTGTGATACTTGGAGAGTCTTTGGACACTTAAACTCTCCTCCTCACCATGCATTAGGACGATATAGACACATCTTTTTCCAGTTAGATTTGTAACATCTTTAGTTAATTGAAATTCTTAATTATTGCCCTGATGGTGGAAATGGGACTTTTCAATGCTTTGGCTTATTTCTTACAGCCACTTTCTATTTTGTGAAGCTCAACAATCTTGTTCTATACATCAGAATTATATTATTTGGTTCTATTCCTTGTGATGGATGATTAAGGGAATTTGGCCTTTGTGCTCCTCATATTTATATTCCTGTGAAACACAAAGTTATGGTTGGACAGTATCATACTCCTAGCCATTCTAGTGTGCTAAATAATTGCAAATATGAATGAGAACATCCTTCAGAGATATTTTACTCATTATAATTTCTAAGGGTGCCAATAATTGTGCCCACCATGCGTTAGAGAAAAACATTTATTTCATAACGTAAGTTTCCCCCCAATTTTAATTGTTTTGCTTCAATGAAAGGTTAGCATTTTGTGAATTTTTTGAATGTAAGATCAAAAAGCTAAACAAAGCAGATTTATTTTCATAGCCGTCATTGCTCATATTTACCAAGGGTGCCAATATTAGTGAAGGGCACTGTATGTGTACGATTGTGTATTACCTCTTCAAGTTCTTTTGTTTTTTGAGTGATTTGTTTGTTGAGGGACGTCAGTTGACGTCGGTGTTGCTGCGCAGGTCCGAATCTCTCTGGCCGATCCTCCACAGAGCGCTCCGCCTGCCCAATCACACATATGTACAATAAAGCTTGGAATACACTATGGAATTTATGAAAAACTTATTCCGAATTCCAAAAACGTATTCCAGCCTCAAGCCATTGATTGCTCTTGGTGTAAAAATAAAGAGATTATTTTTAGAGGTTCAGAGGCATTTTAACACTGTTCACCTTCTCAGCATATTCAGTGGCAATTTGTTTGATCTCCTCAGACTGCAGCCCAACAATCTGGCCCACCGTGCTGGCTGACAACTTCCCCTACAAAACACACACAAAAATAGTGCAGCAATGAGAAATAATGAGACTGTTGACCGTTTATATTTTTTTTCTTAAAGGATTAGTTCACTTCCAGGATAAAAATTTTCCTGATAATTTACTCACCCCCATGTCACCCAAGGTGTTCATGTCTTTCTTTTAGTCAAAAAGAAATTAAGGGAAATTTAGAAATTTATGAACTTTTAACCACACATTGCACCAGCCCAACCTCATGCATTACATAGTCACATTGGAAAGGTCATGTTGGATCTTCAACCCATTGGCCACCATTGAAGTCCACGATATGGAGAAAAATCCTGAAATGTTTTCCTCAAAAACCTTCATTTCTTTTTGACTGAAGAAAGAAAGACATGAACATCTTGGATGACACGGGGGGGGTATTCTGGAAATGAACTGGTAAAGAGGCATCTGTTGAGAATCTATAAGTAAATACTAAACTTTTAAAAGAAAAGTTTTCACAAAGTTAAAAATGGTCAAAATTTATTCAACTGCATGCCATTCTGACCATACACATTTTTTAATTTTCAATTTTGGGCAAAATATTCCTTTTAAAGGGACAGTCTAGCTAAAGGTGTACATTCTGTCATTCTTTACTCATCCTAATATTGTTCCATTACTAATTTGCAGAATGCAAAAAAGATATTTGGAGAATATTTACAAACAAACAACAACGATGAACACTGACTTTCATCGTATGGACAAAAATACTTGAAAGTCACAAAGGTCTGGAACAACACAAGGGTGAATAAGAATTTACATTTTTAAGGCAAACTATCCCTTTAAACTTTTTAGCTTTTAATCATTTAGAAATGTACCTCCTCTGATGCCATGGCAGCCATTCCAGTCATCAGAGCCTTGATTCTGAGCTGTAAAAAAGGCAAATAGAACTGGTTAATGGAAAGGTAACTTTGCTCAGATAAAGAATTGGTGATTAAGAGCATGTAAGAGTTGACTGAAAGACAAGTGTAGGTTCATATGAACCCAAATGACCTCCTCTGCTGCTTGCAGGTCCTCTTCTTCAGACACCTGGGCCATTCCAGGAGGCACACCCTGCGCGCCCTGAGCCAACACCTGCTTCTGCTCCACTGCCTGTAAGAAACATCATCACATGATCAAACTAACAACCAATCAAAAGAAAGAAAGGTCAGTGCCAAGCCCTACTGTCCATCTGTGATCTATTACACACAGATGGACACCACATGGGTGGTTCTAGGGTCAACACGCTTTTTTTTTTTTTTTTTGCAGAATTTCCTTTAGAACTGAAGGTTGCAACATTTGGAGTCAGACCATTACCTTTCCACTTTTTTAAGATTATGAGATGCGCATTTCTAGCCAATTCTAGCAATCTGCAAGCTTGAACTACAAAAAATATCCACCATATAAACTTCCATTACTTATGATTTTATCCATTTTATCTAATTTATCCATGGACCAATGAGTCAGTTTTTTAACTGTAACCTTCTCTGACTACACTTTTTGTGATGTTTTGTTTGAAAAACATGAAAACAACATCTGATACCCACCGTGCCTGCTTTAGACTGTTTGCTGAATCCATAGCGCCTGGAGAAACAGAAGAGAAACAATTTAAAATGCTTTATGTTAAAATTATAGACAGCATGCGGTTCATCGCAAGCGATGGTTTCAAAACACATCACACTACAGGCACGACACACCACATGACAGGAAATTACACATGAACAAAACATTTAGATCAATGTGTGAAAAAAAGCACTTGGGCAGATGCAAACGTAAAGACATTAATGCAATTGTTGCAAAGCCATTCTGACCGATAGTCAATCTGTGTCACTCCCATTCCCAGAAATGGAACCTCAGTCATACTCACTGCATATATTGTGATATGAGAAGGCATGGACTGATGAGTGAAATAAAAGAGACAGACAGAAAGAAAAAGGGAAGCAAATGAAGAACAAGATAATGAGAGGAGTAGAGAATTAATAGATGCCAAAAATGGAGATCTTGTCTGACCCTGAAATGCTGATACAGTGAGCCAGGAAACAAACCAGTGAAGATGAAGGAAGTAAAGGAAAAGGTGAAAGTGAGAATATGAATAAAAATTGGTCCCCCCAGTTGGTTCTAAATATACTAAACAAAAACACTACAACTTTACCATATTTTAACAATTTTAATCAAAGTGCCATTTCTATAAACTCTAAAAATGTATCTGTAGGTATATGTTCTCATATAGTACCATTTAAAAGTTTGGGGTCATTAAGATTTTTTTTTAAAAGAAACTAATAATTTTATTCAGCAAGGATCCATTAAATTAATCAAAAATGACAGTAAAGACACTTATAATGTGACAAAAGATTTCAGCACTTTTTCCATCACAGGAATAAATTATATTTTCCAATACATTAAGACAGAAAATGTTTCTTTTGAATTATACCAATATTATTTCAGAACATCACTGTTTGTACTGTATTATTACAAATAATTACATCTTTTGTGAGCATAAGAAACTTCTTTTAAAATCATTAAAAAATCCTACTGACTAGGGGTGGGCGATATGACCAGAATCTTATATCACAAATATGAGTAATTTTATTTCACATTAACAATATATCACAATATAGTTATTTTTGTTTTAAATAAGGTATTTATGAAATTTAAATGTTTGATATCATACAATGTTATATCAGTAACAATTCTTGGTTCACTTCCAGTTTGACATGATTAGAATACAAGTTCTTGGGTCCTGTAAAAGGAAGAGAGAGAGAGAGAGTACCTGCCAAACTCCAGCAAGGTAGAATGAACCCGAGACTCTTCATCCAACAGCTCCCCAGCATCCACCTGCCGTTTGTAACGCCTCTGAGGAGCATAAACCTCCTACACCCAAACACAGCGTACAAAATATTCAACATTTCACAATCTTCTGTTATTAAATACATTTATTACCCAGACAGCCAAGCATCATAATTTAAAAGCTCACGATGTCTTGATGATATATAAAAGCTTATCAGATACTTACACACACATTCACTACAGTGCTGATGGCTCTCTCCTTCCTTAGTTCAAACTCCTCATCCTAAAACAAACACATTTACTGAAACTCCAAAGATTACAGATTGTAAAATGCTTGACATATTACAGTGTTAATCCTTTCTAATTATATTTCAGTGTTGGCCTGTTGTCTGACCTCAGGAAATGCATGTGTTTTCTGGAACTGAGAGATGGAATATGATCTGACATAATCTCCCATCTCCTCCCGGGTTTCAATCGCCTTCTTCACCAGCCACTACAGATGTAGCAAAAGATGCATCGTAAGTATTCCTATGTATAAAACTACTTTATATCATAATTTTGGGGTCAGTGAGTGGTTATGGTTTCCACATATTAAGCAGGACAGCCGTTTTCAACATTGATCAGCAAATCAGCATATTAAAATGATTTCTGAAGGATCGTGTGACACTGAAAAATGGAGTAATGGCTGCTTAAAATTCAGTTTTGTCATGACAGGAATAAGTTACATTTTAAAATATACTCAAATAGAAAATAAATTACTTTGAATTTTAATACCACATCACAATATTTCTATTTTGACTATATTTTTGATCAAATAAATGCAGCCTTGGAAAGCAAAAGAAACTTCTTTCAAAAACATGAAATCATACTGATCCCAAACTTTTTAATGGCAACGTAGGTCTACAGCTCTTTTAGATGCGAAAGATGTGCAGGTGTACATACCTGTACAACAGGGAAGATGTGGATGAAATCCAACCCTTGGATCTGATGAGGCTCTAATCGGTGTGGACATTTCATTTTGGGCAGAACTGACACAATCTTCTCTGTCAGAGCACTTAAATGTAAAAGACACAAATAACCACATTAACCTGAATTTGGTTAAATCTGAACAGAAACGTTTCTGTCAGTTTTCATTCTTCTTCTATTACTGCATTATGTGACATAATGTTGATTATTCTACACACTTACATTTTTTGACCAATAGTGGAATTTTCTTGGAAAAGCAGATCAACGTCTATGTCAAAGTTGCATGTAGTTATACACCAGGTCATTCCTCCAACCACCTAAAGTACAAGCAGAGACTGTTTATAAGTAAACTAACGGTGTGTGAAACACACTGTAATTTGTTTGGCACAGGTGTAAAGTCTGACACACCTTGTCAAAGGGTGACAGTCCTTTAATGCGTGCTCTGAAATAACCAGCAGCAAGCAACAGCTCCAAAATCTCAGCAAGCTTGACACTCTGCTCCTCATCCTCACGTGTCTCCACCTGTTAATCACAGCACATACACCAGTCAGTATATGACAGTACAGATTCAGCAATAAAACACACTTTTTAAATAAAAGGTCAATACTTTATTGTTAATCCTTTACTGTTACTTGGCACTAAAAAAACAGTATATGAAGAGTTTAGATGCAAAACTAGCTAAAAGGCATGGTGGAGTGAATGCTCCTGACACATAATATAAGACCATCAAATACTTTTACTTCAAACTCGCTAAATTCCAATCTCAGCCCAGTCAGAAGTACCGGTACTTACATAGAAACCTATACAAAGTAGCCTGAAAGAAATGCTAATTTTAAAAGAAAAACGTCAGATGGATTTAGAGGCTTTTGCATCTGAACTCTTCATATATTAATTTAGAATTAAAAAAAAAAAATGCATCTACAAATTGTAGAATTATTTGTAATTGCATTTGCAGATACCTCACATAATATGTTATACCTGTTATTTATTTTAATGCACATTCATTTACATTGAGATACATTCTCCTGACAACAAACTTCCTCAACCAGTAAGACATTTACATACTTAGCTAAATGTATTGATTTACCAAACGCGTTTACTCTCATTTAAAGTTATGTGAGAGTGCACTTTATATGTGTCTTTACAGGAAGAACACAACATGTATATACTTCTGTTTAACTGATATGTCAAAGTGACTGGTTTCTCTGATTGAATGCATGACCTTAAAAACAATAAAACTGATTGCAAACGCAAATGTGCGCGTATGAGGGTTTAAGTCTTTTGTTTTCAGCGTTACCTTGATGAGATTGCCCTCCTGATCATACTGCGCTCCGATTTTCGAGCCCGTTCTCACTCTCTGGAACACAGAGGTGGCCGCCATGATGATCACGATGTGTCACGTGAGATGAACAACGTGACGCACACGTTGTCACAGACTGAACCCGTGTTTATTTTGTGTGGTTGGCAAAGACAACATACTAATGTTGTACATGCTCGGTTAAAATTCCCCAGAAAAAAATACTCAAAAATATACTCATGTGACTGGCATGATACTAAAGTGTATGAGTGCAATATGAAGAACAATTCTTATTTGTTCAGCTATCAAGTATCATTGAGACATACCGGTTTAAATATTTATTTGAATATTTATTTGAATTAATTTATGTAAGTTAAATGTGAAGACTGTGATAATTACTTTGGTCTTCTATCTAAAGGGATCCATTTGTGGCAAAAATGAGTCGACTGTTTTGTGGTTTGTACTATCTTTATCTCTTTATCTTCTTTTCTTTGAGCAAAAAAAATAAAATAAAAAATAATTAATTAATTCAACAATTCTCCTCTGCATCACCCTAGTGCCATTTTGGAGAGTACCCCGGTGCATATGTGGGCTTTCCTCTGAAGGTATACAAGGTGCAGCCTTGCACGTTGTACATCAGCAGCACCACACCCATGCGTTGTTTACGTGCAGATCAAAGCATGCGCATGCGTCGTGGTACTCTCCAAAATGGGCTAGGATGACCCGGAGGAGGAGAATTGTTAAATAAAGTTGCTATTTTAGTTTTTTGCGCAACAAAAAAGTATTCCTGTAGCTTCATAAAATTATGGTTGAGCCACTGATGTCACATGGACTATTATGTCAATGTTCTTGGTACCTTTCTGGACCTTGAACGTGGTAGGACTCTTGCTGTCTATGGAGGGTCAGAGAGCTCTTAGATTTCAGCAATTCAAAAATGTCAGAACTTACAGTAAGGATGATAAAACTAAATGTCCATAAGGAAAAAGACGGCAGGATGACAGATTAAGATGATGTCAACAGACAAGATACATGTCAACATATACTGATTCACCTGAACAAGTAGGCAATGACTAGACAAAGACAAATGTTTAGTACAAAGCAGTCAAATAATGTTTTTTAGCACAAATGGAACAACATACTATCAATTCTGGTGTTTGTTTTTATGGCAGGAGCTCAGAAATGTGACATTTGCATAAATGACAAGTGTAAGACAAATTGGCTATTTTGTACTATTTTGGGATTTGTAAATAAATTGTTTAGAAATATTTATCTTTCAGGAGGTTGTATGTTTTCTGTATGCTAACTATTTTTACGTACTGAGTGCAGGGTATGTACAGTACACTCTAGAATTTTTGTGAATAGACTATATATAGCATTTAAGGATCACAATGAATTTTACTCTTGCTATAGATGACATTGTAATGTTGCTGTCATATTTAGAGAAAAAGTGACAGTGACCTTAGCTGACTCCAGTGGCCTGAAGAGTTAATTCAGGCCTCAGTGGACTTATACCCAAGAGCACACTCTTGAATGTGTTCTGCAGATAATTTCAGCTATTTATAAAGTACCCAAACAGTGACTAACATTATCCATGTGGAATATTACCTAATGACCAAATGACAGATTACATGTAGTGAAGCACCTACAATTTATCATATCAACTAATTACAAAATCTGCATTTAGGTTTTGATTGGTTATGCATTTTCTGTGCTCATGTTCAATACTGCTAACATGCATTTTAATAATTCTTGAAGTTCAGGTGGGAATTTAAGAAATTTAATATATATGATGTTTCTACTTGGTAGTTTTGAATTGCTTTGGCGATAGCTCTACTGATCAACAAATAAAGCTTCTAAAGCTATTTTCAATCAAGACATTGATCTTAGTGTTTTTAAACCAGGATGTTTTACAGCAAGTATGAGTTTTGTTGGCATTTCCATGCTTTGCTTGTATTTGTATGTTTCCTCATTTGTAAGTCACTTCTGCCAAATGAATTTATGTAAATATAAATGTAAATGTAGGTTGTGCTTGGTAAAGACTTCACTATTCTGTATATCCTGCTGATTAAGTATGTGTGGTGGTTTAAATGGGTTAATGTTGAAGTATGGATTGACATCCTGGAAACAAACTGTCAAGGGAGAGTCCCTCCAGGCTGTGCATATTTTGCATAATTTTGTCTTTCTGTATTTATATTTCTCATTCATCTATTTATTGCAATGTACATAGTTCAGATTGAATTTTGTGTAATATGTAGACTTTTTATATTGTATATGGTGTAAATCTGTTTAAAATTCATAAATTGTAATGTAGACTTTTTCATTTTTTTGTATATAATGCAGAATTATAATCATTGATGATATGAAAAAGAGAAAAAAAGAAAAAAAAAAAAGAGACTATTGTATCCAATAGGGCAGGAAAAAGGAGAAGTGGGAGTGTCTAGGAAGGAATGAGGCAGAGGAAGGGGTGTAGGAAGGAGGCTGGCATTGCATCACTGTGGAAGAAGCCCGGACTGCGGCTCTGTTTTCACAGCCCTTCTCACGCAGCAGCCAAAGACACATCAGAGTCCATCCTCCTTGTCTAGTTTTTTCAGTTCCATCAGATGTCAGTTCATCAGACGTCCTTTAGTCCGGTAAGTTCTGTTTATCCTCTTTTTCTGTGTCACTCCTCAGTGCTTGCTTTAGCTGTCTGCAGCCTTTTCTAGACTCTCTTTGGTGTGTGTTTACAACATTACTTTGTCAGCATTTACTGTTATTAGTGGCTCACAGCAGAGCATAATACGGTCTTCATTTGCACTAAGACTCTGTAACTGCTGCAGTATTTTAGGATTGTGTACGAGCACATTTAGAAAAAAAAAACACTTTTTTTCTTTTTTTTTTTTTTGGCTAATGGTCTCATTTAGGGTTCAAATCAGAGTGAAGTCTGGTAATACTATACACTATCCATTTATTTAATACTGAATAATGGCAGGAAAGTGCAAAATTAGATTATAGTTTATCCCTTTGGGATATAACAGTACATGATGTTGCCAGCAAAGGATTGTGTGGATCTCAGAGACATATTTAGCAATGACTCATGACTCGCCTGACTTAACCGCTTCACTTGTGCCTGAATGAACATGTTTTTCCTTTGGATAAATTCACTAGGAAGTTTTCACCCCGTTGTAAAATAGGGTACAATGGTTATGCAAGCCTGTTTCAAGATTTAATTTAGCATGTCTGTGATTTCACAGAAAAAACATATGAACTCATTTCATCATAGTGCATAAGGAGTCACATCAGCAACACATCACAAATAAGATGTCAATGGCTGAAAGGCACTAACTATATAATATATAAGTGTACGTACAGAATAGAGAGGCGTATACAGTCAGCGATTTGAATCAGCTCTCTGTCTTTCCTGTAAGTCATTATTTCTACAGTGACGTGTTAACAGGAAAACTTTTTGGTGAGATGGTTATACATTAATGTTCATTTGTGTCTGCAGAAAAGGTGAACTATTAGAAAATGGAATCACCTCAAACATGCTGTAAGTCATTCTGTGTGTATGTGTGTTTGTTGTTAAAATAAGCTTGGTGTTACTGATTATTCCTAATGGCCATTTCTCGCTGTCTGGCAGGTGAACAGGGTCATCAAAACCTTGAAGTCATGAAGGCAGGCATGTTTCTGCGTAAGGTGAAGTCTCGTATGTGGAAGCGTCACCGGCACTACAAACTTCAGGAGGACTGCAAGACTATCGCATATAAATCAAGCTGGGCAATAAACTCTTATTCTACCTGTACGCCGTTATTTTAGTATTCATGATGGTTTTAATGCTCCAGTAATCATGTTAGTTCCGGTCTAGTTTTAAACATTGTATGTAACTGAGATAAGATGGGCTAAAAATTACTGATTTATTTAGGAAAATGCACTACCAGTCAAAAGTGTTTGAACAGTAAGATTTTTCTAAAATTGTTTTTAAAGAATTCTCTTCTGCTCACCGAGCCTGCATTTATTTGATTAAAAATACAGCAAAAGCAGTAATATTGTGAAATATTTTTGCTATTTAAAATAACAGCTTTCTATTTTAATATATTTTAAAATGTAACTTATTCTTGTGATCAAAGCTAAACTTTCAGCATCATTATTCCAGTCTTCAGTGTCACACGATCCTTCAGAAATCATTCTAATATGCTGATTTGCTGTTCAATAAATATTTATTATTATTATTATTATTTCAAAAAAAGCTGAGTACATTTTTTCATTTTTTTGATGGATAGAAAGATGCAAAGATCAGCATTTATCTAAAATAAAAAAGTAAATTATTAATTATTATTATTAATAATAATAATAATAAATGTTTTTTGAGTAGCAAATCAGAATATTAGAATGAAGGATCATGTGACTGGAGTAATGCTGATAAAATTTCAGCTTTCAAATCACAGGAATAAATTACATTTTAAAATATATTCAGATAGAAAACAGTTACTTTAAATACAAAAAATATATCAAACTTCTACTGTTTTTGCTGTATTTTGGATCAAATAAATTCAGGCTTGGTGAGCAGAAGAGACTTCTTGAAAAAAACAAACATAAAAATCTTACTTTTTCACAAACTCTTGACTGGTAGTGTATATGGACTGCCAAAACAAAAACACACAAACAGGCTTATATGTGAGAATGCCATTAGCTATTGCATAGAAAATAATGGTCTTAAAGTATCAACAGTTATTGATTGACTGAACTTTTTGTAATAAATCCAAAAGGTATATATTAGTGTTTTTTGCAATGACGAAGTAAATCATACATGAGAGTAGTTGGATAAAGTCTAGAGATATATTCAACAAAAATATTTATTTTGCTGATTGCGAAGTGAAGGTGCTAAAACATGAAGAATTAGTAATAATGAAGCTTGCCTTTTCAAGCACTAGTTTGTGTTTATTAAAAACTGTGAGTTTTTAAGTTTATTAAAAGTTTTGAGAAGAAGTTCTCTGAACAAAAATGAAGCAAAGCTTATATTGTCTTCACCTTTTTTCCAGTCTCCATCAGTGATGTGGAGGCTGTTCGTGAGGGACATCAATCCGAGACGCTCCTCAGTGTGGCAGATGAGTTTCCTGCCGACCGATGTTTTACTCTGGTGTTTCGCGGCCGTAGAGGAAACATAGACCTGGTGGCTGATTCAGCGAAGGAAGCTCAGGCCTGGATTCAGGGCATCAAAGCCCTCATGGAGAATATGGAGAACATGGATGAGAGCACCAAACTTGACCAGTATCCTTGTTATGGAAATCTTCATTTCTGCCTGTTTGAAGTAGCTTTATAGAGGGTTTGCTCAGTTACCCAGTTACTCGGATGTAAACAACAACATTGATTGCACAGATAATGTATTACTGTACTAATGTACAGTACTTAGTAAGCAGGAATGTGCGCAATGTTTTGACAAACTAAGGTTAATAGGTGGTAAAGATACATATGAGCAATATTAATTAAGATATTAGTCTAATATTTCACCTACCTGACCAGAAATGATAAGAACAAACATGAATGTTGTCAAGATTCTTGCCATAGATATCCTGGTTCAGTTCAACCACAAACATCTTTTGTTCGTCAGTTTTTTACAGTCTTCTCCTTGATTTGTTATAACATTTGGCAGTCTATAGTACTTTTCCCGGTCCGACTGATTAGTACAGCCCAAAACATGACAACAATTGACCATTTTCAGCAGCAGTAATCAGGAAAATTAGCGAGTTCCATTCGGTTCAGTGGCATTAGATGGATTGAACGATAGAAGGACAGATGGACAGACAGATAGATAGCTTAATAGTTAATGAAGTCCAGCTGTTAACTGTCAACTTAAATTATCAACCTAAACCATTCCGCTCAGATGGATCTCAGACTGGTTTTTGAAAGCAGATCTAAACAAGGATGGCAGAATTAATTTTAAGGAGGCAAAAAAATTACTGAAAATGATGAATGTGGACATGAATGAAGAACATGCATGCTGCCTTTTTATGGTGATTATGTGTTGCTTATGTGGTTTTGCATTCTAAATTTTCACCACGTTCAGCATGAACCTTGTTCTCAGATGTTGAAATTTTCTCACAGTTGGCAGATAAGTCTGAGTCAGGATCCCTGGAGGATCAGGAGTTTGTGGAGTTCTATAAAATGCTTACCAAGAGAACAGAGGTGCTGGACTTATTCGAGGATTATTCTAGTAATGGACAGAGTCTATCCCAGTGTGATTTGGAGGAGTTCCTGAGAGAGGAGCAGCTAGAAGGGGAGGGCAGTTATAAACATGCCCTTCAGCTGATCGATCGCTATGAGCCTTCAGATACGGGTAATGATCAACCATCAACCACTATACAACACTCCTCAGTTTATATATATTTAAATAATTAATTAGTTGATGCACTGTGGATAAAAGGCTTAGTATAGTGTTTGTATAGCTTCTTTCAAAAAACATTTTTAAGTCTGAACAGATTAGACTCTCTAGGGATCATATACCTCCCTGTTAAAGACCCTTGCTTTAGATATAAGAGTGTGTCTGTTTATATCTTTGAATATTTAAACTTCAAATATATAACATTTTATTTGAAGCAGTGTTGGAATGTTGTAATTCATCTTGGAAACTGGTTGGTTTGAATTGAGGGTTAAAAAATGTAAGTATCAGTTCACATTCAGAATGAAAATTTCCTGATAATTTACTCACCCCCATGTCCTCCAAGATGTTCATGTCTTTCTTTCTTTAGTTGAAAAGTAATTAAGGTTTTTGAGGGAAACGTTCCAGAATTTGAAGGGGGGTTGAAGGTCCAAATTGTAGTTTCAATGCAGCTTCAAAGGGCTCTACACGATCCCAGCCGAGAAATAAGGGTCTTATCTATAGCAAAATGATCGGTTATTTTCTAAAAAAATAATTTTTTAAAAAACTTTTTAACCACAAATGCACTAGATGCACTAGTTTGACTCTACGCATTACGTAGTCACGTCGGAAAGGTCACGCATGATGTAGCGAGAATTAATGACCCAATGTTTGAAACTGCAATTTGGACATTCAACCTGCTGATCCCCTTTGAAGTCCACTATATGGAGAAAAATCCTGGAATGTTTTCCTCAAAAACTTCAATTTCTTTTCTACTGAAGAAAGAAAGATATGAACATCTTGAATGGCATTGTGGTGAGTAAACTATCAGGGAATTTTTATTCTTGAAGTCAACTTATCCTTTAATTGAAAATTATTTGTTTGCCTATTTGGATGCTCTTTTAATAATGCAGTAGTAAGTAGCACTTAATCTAGATTGCTGCATGTCGGGCAACAGTGAAGTGGTTCTTTTCTCATGACTATTACTGAGGAGAAGATTGAACAGATGTTTTATTTTGTCCTCTTGTACAGCCAGAATGAATCACTCGATGTCAATCGATGGGTTCCTAATGTACCTGACGTCTCCTGAGGCATCCATCTTTAATCCAGAGCGGCAGGGCCTTTTTCAAGACATGAGCCAACCTCTGGCCCACTATTACATCTCCTCATCACACAACACTTATCTGATGGAGGACCAGCTAACAGGACCAAGCAGCGTTGAAGCCTACATCCAGTGAGTTCTGCTGATTTATGGTAATACAGCAATGTGTCCACTTGATCTTACAGATCTGTGATGAAATCTTTTGCGGAAAAGGATTTTATGAGCATATAAGTAGTCTCTCCTACATGTAATAATAATGTTTCTGTATTTCAGAGAAATTGAAACCACCTAGTTCTGAGATGCCCAAATACACTTTTAAATAATGAAATACAAAACAAAAATATAGTCATCAAAAGCTAACCTTGGCCCACTGGTCTTAATTTGGGCATCTCTGGCCTAGTTGTTTTTTGTGTTTGTGACAGTGGTTGTTTATATGTCCTGGGTTGAACCTCTGAAGGGCACTGAAACGAGGCTGCAGGTGTGTAGAGGTGGACTGCTGGAATGGAACAAATGGGGAGCCAGTAGTTTACCATGGACACACACTGACATCTAAGATTCTCCTCAAAGATGTGATTACAACTATCGCAAATTATGCCTTCAAGGTGATGTATATTTCAAACATCCAAATTAATATGAATATCTATTATTTATAGTTTACTTTGCTGTTCGCATTTTTGGCATTATTGATATTAATATGAATTAAAGGGCACCTATTATGCAAAATCCAGTTTTACATGGTATTTGGACATAAATGTGAGTTGGCAGTGTGAGAACACAACCACCCACAATGATAAAAATCCACACAGTCCTTATTTTTTAATCTCCATTACACCAAACCAGTATCATTAGGCATGCGGTTTTAATTCTCAAAGCAGTGTGATGTCACACTGTTTAGGCCCCGCCCACAGCCATAACTGACAGTCCTGCGTTGCCATGGTTCCCACCCTCAACGAGTTGTGTTTGGTTGTAAGTGAGTGTTGCCAAGTCTGTGGTTTTCCCACCAAACTGGGCTACTTTAACACACTGAAAATTAATCTGATTTCAAACAGAAAATTAGATTATTTTGCTTACCCCATTGGCAGATTATTTTGCTTGTTTCAAGCAAAAACTCACTTAATTTAAATTTAAAAAACCTTCTTTTTTCTGAAAACAAGACAAAAATTTTTGATTTTGGCTGGAAACAAGACAAAAAATCAAGTAAGAGAAGCATTTTTTGCAGTGCACTGTTGTCGCAGGTTGTTTTTCATGTCAGGGGTTAAAGCAACCCCAATAACATCATATTTAGCCCCTGGAATGCAAATTTATCAGGGGAATCCCTCCCAAAAAGTGTATTTTACACCCCAGAATACGATTTTTAATGGGGGACCCCCCTCGAAACGCAACTGGGCTAGTTTTGGGCTAGTTTTGAGTAGCAATTAGGCGTGTTTTGTTGTGAAAACCTGGCAATGCTGTTGCATACTGTCCTAAATTTTCTCTGAGCTACAGCAGCTGTAACATCAACAATGTCTCGTAAGCAATCCCGGTGTTCTGTTTGAATGTTAGACTAAACATAAGTCTCTTCATTTTCTCCCAACATCTGAATGTCATGTTGTTATAGTCCTTAGCTAACATTTTAACCGTATTGTTTTGCATATTGACGTGATATTTTGAATTGAATCTTCACAGACACATTCTGTGTACACCCATTCTGTGGACATCTTGTAAAAAGGGGAATAATAGGTGCCCTTTAATATTGTTATATTATGTAATATTGATGTTGACGTTAATATTAATTATTTGCACAGATACATAATCTCTTTCCAGATTTATTCATCTTCCTGTTATTCCTTCTTTTAGGCATCTGAGTATCCACTCATTGTGTCCATTGAAAACCACTGCAGCATAGAGCAACAGGAAGTCATGGCTCGATACTTCAGAGACATTCTGGGTGATATGCTACTGACGAAAACAGCAGATGGAGTCTCCAGTGAACTGCCATCCCCAGAGGTGAGCTGTTCAGCGCCTTATAGATTGTGATGCACTTAACTGCTCTTAATGACTTTTTATGAAACACATGGATGACTGCCATGGATCTTAAAATATTCTATTGTAGTCTATTGTGGTACTGCAATGGGCACTTTCAATAACTGTTAAGGGTCACGTATGAAGACCTCAGGTTCATATCACATATAATAGGATATTGCTTTTTTAAATATCTGTTAATCTGTGGGGTCCAAAAATCTGAGACCATACTGAGTTTGGTATTTTCTCATTTTAATCTCGAAATAAAAAGTTTGTGCAATGCAAATTGTTCAACTTCTCAATTTGATTGTTATGCAGATAATATTATTCTTATTGAACATAATTTTTTAATAAATTAGCAAAACATGCAAAATAGAATAATTTTTCTTTCAGATTGTATATTTTATTTGTAAAGTGTACCTGATATATTATAAATATATTATTAGGAATGTCAAGCAGGTGTATTTGTTGCCTCAGGCACTTAAGAGGAAAATCCTGTTGAAAGGAAAGAAGATTAGAAACGAGTCAGAAAGCCCCACAGGTGAAGTCAGCGATGAAGACGAGGCAGCAGAAATGAAGGACAGTCCGGCATCGGAGAGTCCACCAACAGATGCCAAGGTACCAGTGAAAATATTGAGAAGCTGAGGAAAAGGCTTGTCAGTGTTTTCCACCCCCTTGTTCAAAATTGTTTTTGATTGTTTGCTTCTGCCCCATTTAGAAATCGAAGCAAAATCTGTGCAAGGAGCTCTCGGACCTAATGTTTTGTAAGAGCGTACATTTCCACAGCTTCGAACATTCCCGCACCTCTGCTAAGCCTGATGAGATGTCGTCGTTCTCTGAGTCTAAAGCCCGTAAATATTCAAAGGAAGCAGGTTAGAAATTATTTTTGAAGGTATAGTTACAATATTGTTAGAATATGCTTAACCTCACACTGTTCCAAACCTGTTTAGTTTAATTTTTTTATGTGGAACACAAATGATTGTTTAAGCAGCTCTTTGTTTTTTTTCCCTTTTTATGTAAAATATTTGAAAAATAAATGAAATAGAAAGTGCACCGTTATGGTAGAATAATTACATTTTTGTCTGTCAGGTTCAGAATTTGTGCTGCATAACACAAGGCAACTGACAAGAGTGTATCCAAGTGGAATGAGGACGGATTCATCAAATTATTGTCCAGTGGACATGTGGAACATGGGATGCCAGATTGGTTAGTATGGTAGATATTGTATTACACACCATTATGTCAGTACTACACAGTGGAGGTATGTGAGCATGGCAGACATAAAAACACTATGTGAAGAAGAACAGGGAAACACAGCTAATGTGTTGTAAAGTGGCCAGTGTATTTACTTCAATGTGTTTCTGATTCATAGTGGCATTAAACTTCCAGACAGCAGGAATGGAAATGGATCTTAATGATGGATTGTTTACTCAGAACAGCAGCAGTGGCTACATCCTAAAACCTGAGATCCTTCGCAAAAGTGAGAGACTTTTTGATCCTGAAAATCCGGAGGAACGTGAAGATTACCACCCTCTACTGTTCAATGTTAAGGTATTAAACAATATTCGTGTTTCCTCTGCAAGTTTGAGTTTGTATTTGTTGATTCGTTCTGTTTCCATCTCTTTCAAGGTTATCAGTGGACAACAGCTCCCTAAAGTAAAGCAAAAAGAATGGTCCATTGTTGACCCCCTTGTAAGGGTGGAAATTTATGGCGTTCCTTTGGACCAAGCCAAACAGGAGACCAAATACATTGACAACAATGGTGAGGAAGTGAGAATTAAATGGTCTTAAATGTTGCCAAATCACTACAAGAGAGACAAATGGAAATGTGGTTGTAAATTTAATAATGTGGAAACAGACATGACCTGGTAAGATGAAAAGTTTCCATAATTTACAAACCAAAGTCTTGCTACTTACAGTGTTTTTTCCTACTTTTCTCATCTGGACAGGATTCAACCCACACTGGAACGAAACATTACAGTTCAAAATCCACACCCCTGAGCTAGCACTGGTTCGTTTTGTAGTTGAAGACTATGATAAAGCATCAAGGAATGACTTCATAGGGCAATACACTCTACCTTTTACCTGTATTCAACCAGGTAGGGCTACATTTAAAAAAATGGGTCTTATTCAATAACCATGCAAACACAGCCTGTGTGTGAATGTTTCCACACAAAAATCGTCTGTCTGCACTTTCTCTATTTTTTATTTTAAAGGGGTCATTGGATGCCCATTTTCCAAAAGTTGATATGATTTAGGGTCTTAATGAAAAGTCTATAACATACTTTGGTTAAAATTTCTCAATGGCAGTGTAAAACAACACCCTTTTTACCTTGTCAAAAACAGCTCTGTTCACATCGAGCCATTTCGGTGCATTGTCCCTTTAAATGCTAATGAGCTCTGCTCACCTCACCCCTCTCTGCCATGGGGTGATGAGTGGTTCTCTCTGACTGTAAACTTTAGCCGCAAAACTTGCTGACTAACACATTATTTTGAAAGGCGATTTGCAAAGATTCATAAAAAAAACCCTTACACTCACTTCTGTAGGTAAAGCTGGATTGCGAATGATTGCGCAAACATAAACGCATTTAGGTAGATTGGGGGCGCATTCCCTTCAAAAACAAAAGTAATCCTCTGTGTCTTCAGCGTCTCAAATATCAGGAGTAAATGACAACTGCTATGTTCATTACATCCAACAACAGAACATCTCAGTCGCTTATGAGACATTCTTGTCTACTCCTGTTCTGGCGTCGAAACAATGGCGGACAGTTTACAGCTCACTCAGGGCGGGTCTATGCTAAAACGTCTGTATCAGTCAGCAATTGTGGGAGGGGCCTTGGCCTATGTGACATCACACAGCTAAGAATCTGAGAATGGCTTGATCTGAGCTTTCTCATGATGTATATGGATTTTAAAAAAAACACTGGGTGTATGTTTATCATTATAGGGTGGTTGTGTACACATACTGCCAACACACCGTTATGTTCAAACAACATGTAAAAGTGAATTTTGCATCTGATGACCTCTTTAAGATAAAATTTAGAACCATTTGAGACATATTACATTACTAGTATTATTATACATTATTGGTATTATTATTAGTGAATAAAACCCAGTGTCTTTAGGCCTTTACTCAGTCATTGAAAAATATTTTGGCTTTCTAGCAAATAACAAAATGTTTTTTTATAGGATATCGTCATGTGCATCTGTTGTCCAAAGACGGAACAAGTATCCATCCATCCTCCATCTATGTTCATATCACAATCAAAGAGCTGTAATTCTAGGTGTTCACAATTATAGGAGTTTTATTTACAATGCTGGAAACTTGTTCTGAAGAGCTAATATTTCTCAGACAAATATGTAGTTTGCTGTAAAAATGTAGAGAAAGCATAGAGAAAACCTTTGATCCTCTGCTTTGCTTAAAAATACTTGAACAAATGTTGGCAATCACTTAAACAAACCAAAACATTATTTAATCACTTGCATTAAAACAAAACAGTATAGCAACTAGCATTACTTTTTAAGATGACCTCTACAGTAGTTGCATGGTGTTAGTAGTGCCTTGTTGTTCAAATAGACCTTCAAGAATGGTGCAGAAAAGCTTTTTCAGTAAAAGCAATTTTTATTTTAATTATTTATCTATGCAATACTGAGTGAACTGTTGATAAAAAAAAAAAAAAAATCAATTTTTCAGTTTGAAGGTTATACAATCAAGGAAATGAAATCCTTAAGGTTGTACATTATCTGAATGAATTTAACTGAGCATGGTAAAGTTCCTTTTATAAATAACCTGAAATCAAGTGTTCAATGTAATTGACTCTTATATTCTCATTATGTATGTACATGTCCAGGTAAACACTGTTTTTTCTTTGAGAAATTAAAAAAAATACTTTTAAAAGAAATAAACAGGAATAAATATACTGAAAAATGTTTATTTAGTGTGGTTTAAATGAGGGTTATGATTATGACATGTATTGCTTTCATTAGACAAAGGCGTTCAGAAACACAGCTACATGTCCCCTGCTGTTTGCATGTGCTCTAAAGCAGTTTGTCCATCCTCTTGTCTCTCGTCCTCTTCCCTCATCCAGGTCTTTTGTGTACCCATACTAGAGGCCTCTTGGTCTTTACCCACACCATCTTGGACAGGCAAGTCAGGGTGATGTCTCTGAAGGTGCTTCACAACCTGAAACTTCTGTTTGGCCCGGTAGGGACAGTGGAGGCAGTAAAATGGCAGCTGATTGGTGTGGGACAGGTAATGATGACGGAGACCCGCAGGCCAGCGGAACGCCCTTTGGCATATGGAGCACACATAAGGTCGCTCCTCACTGTGCTTCTTCTGGTGTGTTTTGAGGAGGAAGCGTGTCTTGAAAGCCTTTCCGCACTTCTCGCATATAAAGGAACGCACGTCTCTGTGACGTGTCTCCCGGTGGATGCGCAGGGCGTCGGCACGGTTGGTGCGGTACTCACAGTCCTCACATGCATAAGGTTTGGCACCTGTTGGAAAGAAGGATAAACATCAAGGTGTGGAAGAACTTTACATTTAAAGCAGGGGTGCTCAAACTCAGTCCTGGAGGGCTGGAGTCCTGCAGAGTTTAGTTCCAAATTGCCTCAACTCACCTGCTGGGAAGTTTCTAGTATGCCTAGTAAGAGCTTGATTAGGTGGTTCAGGTGTGTTTAATTGGGGTTGAAGCTAAACTATGCAGGACAATGGCCCTCCAAAACCGAAGTTGCCCATCCCTGAGTTAGACTGTAGCACAGGGGTGTCAAAACCTGTTCCTGGAGGACTACTGTTCTGCAGGGATTTGGCTCCAAACCTAATTAAACATACCTGAACCAAAGTAATCAAGGTCTTCAGACTCACTAGAACAGGGGTGCCCAAATTTGGTCCTGGAGGGCCAGTGTCCTAGCTCCAAACCCCAATCAGACACACCTGTACCAGCTAATTAAGCTATTACTGGGCATACTAGAAACTAAAAACTTCCCAGCAGGTGTGTTGAGGCAAGTTGGAGCTAAACTCTGCAGGACACTGGCCCTCCAGGACCGAGTTTGGGTACCCCTGCACTAGAAACTTCCAGGCAAATATGCTGAAGACAGTTGAAGCTAAATTACGCAAGATACCAGCCCTCCAGGAGCAGGACTGGACCCCCCTGCTATAGCACATATAGCTACCTGTATGTTTTGTCATGTGATACTTCAGTTGGTTGACCCATTTGCATTTGTAGCCACATTCTGGGCAGAGATACTTGCGTTCCTCCATGTGAATCCTCATATGATACTAAAAAGAGAGATATATTCAATTGGAAGCACCAACAGAAGTGGATATCCACATACCCAAACCTTCAATCACAATCCTGGATAATAGCTGTTCATACCTTTAGTCTTGAAGGATCAGCACATGCATAGTTGCACTTGTCACACCGGTAAGGCTTCTCTCCTGTATGGATTCGAATGTGCCAGGTGATCTTCTGTTTGTTTCTGGTGGAAAACTCACATTCTGTGCACTTAAAGAGGCAGGATCCTCCATGTGACCGCACATGCTGGTCAAACACCACTTGGTGGGTGCAAGAAAAACCGCAGACATCACACTTCAGAGTTTTCTCATCTGCTGGTCCATCTTCATGCTCATCTAGCATGTGCTGGACTAGAAGGAATCTTTTATGGGTGCTGAAGGAACAAACCAAGCATTGATGCGTAATGGATATCTTGCTTTGTTTTTCTGTACCATTCTGAGGTCCTTTCGAGTTGGTTTCAGAATGCTCACGCTGTGTATGTGCTTTGAGAGCAGCTTGGCAGCTGCAGGTGAAGCTACAGTGGGTGCAAAACAAGCTGTTGGCGTCTGGATGTGCTCGGTTGGAGTGCTGCCTCAGTGCAACACAAGAGCTGAAACGTGCATTGCATTGGCTGCAATGGTAGCTAAGATCACCAGTGTGGCAACTCAAGTTGTGTCGGTTGATGTCATTGAGGTTATAAGCTCTGTAGTCACAAAGTGAACAGAAGTGCGTTGCCTGTTTGTCATGAATGCGTTGATGGTGCAAGCGTAGTCTGGACGTGGTGCCGAAAGTTTGGCTGCAGAGTTCACAGCTATGCCTTCCAACACCTGTGTGCATGGACTCATGGGCCTCCAAACGGTAGCGACGGATTGTGCTAAATGAACAGAAGCGGCACTGGTGTGGACGGAGTCCCTCGTGCTTCACAGCAATGTGCTGTGTCAGGCAACGCTCTTGTTTGCAGGTGAAGGAGCAAAGATTACACTGCAAGTTTCCAGATATTTTACCTCTAGTAGCCTTCTTATCTTTCTTGTGACCAAGGATATGATGGTTGAGAGATTTTTCTGATTTGGCAACAAATGAGCACTGTGGACACTGTATTTCGCCTGGTTTTAAACAGCCCTTTATTTGATGACTTGTTAGAGCTCTTTTTTGGTGGCAGAGAAAAGGACAGTTGGGACATGAGAATCGAGGTTTGGGGTCTTGAGGTCTCTCTTCTTCTATTGAATCTCCTTCTGAGTCATTTGTCCCATCTTCCTCCTGATCATGGTCTGAGTCACTAGGATTATCCTCTTGTTCAAACTGTTCTCCGGTTTCATCCAGATGTACCTTATGGGTGCTCCTGCTGCATGTTGCACGGTGGCGATCTATTGTGACTTTCCTAACAGATGAGAAAGGACATTTTCTGCAAGTATACCTACCATTATCTTTAGTATACCCAGAGATCTCATCATTTACCAACTCCTCCTCTTCTGCTAGCTTGTTTCTACCCCTGACAGTTGCCTGCCCTACTTTGGTTGTGCTTGTTAGCAAATCAGTCTCATTTATTACAGAAGTTATGATAGGAGACAGTGAGCCTTTAGGTTCAGCTGAACTTTGTACTCTTGAATCTGTAGAATCAGTGATTTCAGCAAGCTCAGGATGCATTGTGAGGGATCCTGATTTAAGAGTTGCACTCTGTACCTGTATAGATGCATCACTCCCTGAACTACCTACACAACTCCCTGATGTACCTACAGTCCTAACAAAATTAAACTTCTTTCTGTGCCTCTGAAGTGACCGGCACTTCCTGAGGTGGGTGTTTAAAGAGCGTTGCTGTTTAAACTGCATGCTGCATTCCTGGCAGCTTAGTCCAGCCTTTATGACCTGGCAGGATGATTTGCAGTGCCGGACTAATGCTGCCTGCTTTCTGGTCATGTAGGAACAGTGGCTACACCGAAACATATTGTCCCGTGTCTTGACAACAAGCATCTGCACCCTGCCCTCTAGTACGAGGGCTTCAGCTTGGTCTTTATCCTGTTTTCTCATGACTTGCAAACGAGTCTCAGAACCTGAGGCCTCTCCACAATCTTCCTGATGGAGTACCTCCCTGCTTCTTTCAGGTTCTGTCAACGGTGGCAGGTCTTCAGAGTCACTTTGATCCTCACAGTAATCTGCATTGTCTTCATCATCATCATTACCTGAAGGTTGTGGGAAGTTCCGGTGAACTGAATGCAATGTGTGAGATTCAAAATGCCCTCCAAAGGGGGGATCAAATGTTGTGTTGTGTATATTAACTGTCTCGCCAAGCATTTGTGTGCTACTCTGGCTGGTAAAATGTGAGGAGCTGCACTGTTCTTCATCAGTTGGATGTCCTTCAGAAAGATTACTTGCCTCTTCTCTTCCAGACTCAATATCAAGACTGGCCTGCTTTACTAAAGTCATTTCCTCAGTTTCTCCAATAGTGGCTGCTATTGCTTCATTCTCATTTACATCATTTACAGACATATCTTTTGAGTCATCCATAGTCCTATTAGACTCTTTTGTATAAACTGTTTCTTCCCTATATTCTGAATTTGAAGTTTGAGGTACTGTGGCTTTTGAGAAAAAGGTGTGCGTCAAATCTGAAGAGCTTTGCTCTTTTTCTTTCTCTGCATATTTCTCAAGCCATCCCACATCTCCAGGCACATATCCGTGGGATTTTTTTTTGTGCAGGAAGAGGCCGGTGTTGCTAAATGTGGTGTAGCGGCACAGTGCGCAGCGGAATACGCGTGTCCGGGTGTGCCTGCAGTTCTCATGGCTATGCAGGGCTTGGCGGTACTTTGTTGTGTAAGGGCAAAACTTGCACTGGTAAACAGGAGGTTGGGGATCTGCATTTGTGGAGTGCTTTAGCTGCATATGGCTGCGCAGTTCAGTTTTTCTCTTGCAGGAGTATGCGCACACCTCACAGATCAAGGATTTTTCCTGGTGACGGAGTTTATGGCTGTTCAGCTGATCGATGCGATGGCAACGATATGGACACTGATTACATTTGTACCTGAAAAAGATGAGAGGAAGGTCAGTAAATTTCTGGAAATTTTCCTTTTTGTAATTCTTAGAATGACCAAGGATTAGCAATCTCCACGTAAAACTGATTGTGCAGGTCAAACCGTAAGTTGTAGAGACTTGAAACTTGGAGGGATGGTAGTACTCATACCGTAGACAACGTCACCAAGGCTCACCCCATTCGGCCTGACGGAGGTGCTACAGCGATCATAAGTACAAAATCGCTAATAAATCCTAAACCGTCAGTCGTAGATTAAATCGCGAAATGGGACGCCAAAAGGGACGCCAAAGGGACACCAAAACATTCAAAAGGGGAAGGGCCACTTTTAGTAAACTGCCTATAACCCCTGAATGGAATGAGATATCTTCGCCAAACTCAGAACATTTATGTAAGAGCTCAATCTGAGGTCACAGGACAAAAAGTTTGGCCACTTGGTGGTGCTATAAGAGGGGAAAAAAAAACTAGAAATGACTATACCTACACAATCATCTGTCTTATCAACATGAAAATCACTGTGCACTGTCTTGGTCCAAAGTGCCACAAGTGTCTATAAGGACATTGCGTATCTCAAAAAAACCATGGCCTCCATTGGCTGATGGAGTTTGAGCACCTATTAGGTCGATCAGAACGAAACTCAGTGGGCCTGTTTGACTCATGGCCCCGTTTGACTCATGGCCCCAAAGGTCTGTGAGAAATTTGAAAGAAATAGGCCACTGGGGAGCGATATATAATTTTTCAGGGGCATAAACGATTATACATCACGTTTTTTCACACATACACATGATATTATCATACGATATATATGTATCATATGATAGAACTCCACATTCTGGACAATTTTGCCTCTAGAACCACTGCTGTCAATCAAATCATTTGTTAAATGATCGAGAAGATGTTAAAAACCGACTTTTGCAAACTAGTCCTAGGTTTTTCACTCAGTCTGGAAAAACTCTGAGTCTCTGGACTCCCTAGGCCAATAATTATCAAAAATGTTTTAATTTACCCTTTGGGATGCTATAACGGGTCCGTTTAGAAAAGGAGCCTGTCCAAATTTACCCAAAATCCTATAAAGCCTAAAGGAAAACTCAAAACTTCATAAAACCTGGTGAGCACATGCGACAGGTGATTCTAAACAAGCATGCAACGTTTTTGGGAGATTGGACCACAGCTGGCGCTATAACAGTCATGAATGTTAAAAACACATAATATTTCTATGGTAAATTACCTGGATTTTCTCAAAATGCTTTTTTAAATCATTGATTTAGTTGGTTACAGGCTTGCTAAATAATGTCTTTTTTCATATGTGCTTAAATGCCTTAAAGTGTTTGAAGCCTGGTAATCCTGCTTGCAGCTATATTTTTCACATTTTAATTTCAATCAAGGTACATACCTTAGATCCCCTGCATGTTTACGCATGTGGACGCTGAGGTAGTGTTTCCACTTTGTAACATAACCACATTCTGAGCACATGTGCTGTTTGTCATTGGAGTGCGTCAGCATGTGCTTTGAAAGGTATGTCTCATCACGACATCTGAAGTCACATAGAGTACATTTGTGGGGTTTTTCACCTGTAAATACAAATGTTATCCATCTATGAATTGCCAATGAGTAATTCTGAAGGAATAGTCAATTCAAAAATCTAAATTTTGTCATCAATTTTCTCTTATGTCATTTAAAACCTTATATAATTTTCTTTCCTCTGTGAAATGCAAATGAAGATGAAGAAATAAAGAAAACCTGCTCTTTTCTATAGAATGAAAACAAATGGTGATTTATACTATTAGACAAAAAAGCATAATAAACGTAGTCCAAGCAGACATATTCCTATACAGTATTTCAAGTCTGCCACACCTATACTATAGCTTTGTGTGAACGCTGTGAAATTTGAGTTACAACAGAGGGGAAGAACAGTCAGTTTCACTTGGTTCCTCATGCAAAGCTACTGTATAATTTCAGAATACTTTGAATATATCATGTACTATATTTGTTGTTGTTTTTTGTCATTTTTACGGAAGTATACTTAAATCACCATCAACTTTTGATTTTTAATATTTGATAATATAGTGTTGAAATAATGCAGTGTGAGCTATATCTATAAACACTATAAGTAGAACAACTGAATATCTTACCAGTATGCGTCAGCATGTGTCTTTTCAGGACTCTTTTGTGAGCTGTTACAAAGCTGCACTGCGAGCAGTGGTGTGTTTTCTCACTAGCATGAAAGTGACCAACATGTTGATCAAACTCTACAGGGTTAAGGGTTGAGAAAGGGCAAAAGCTACATTTCAGTTCTTGGTTCCCTGGATGTCCTTGTCTTTTGTGCTGCTGAAAAAGGCTCTTATTTGAGCATGAGAAGTCACAATGGGAGCAGTGATAAGCCTGATGTGTACAGAAATGTTTCTCCATGTCTTCAAGGCTGCCGAAGAAGGCGCCGCAGGCGTGATGACGGCACTCTACGGCCTCGATTTGATGAGCATCTAACACATGCTTTTGAAAATGCTTCTTTTCTGCACACTGAAATGAGCAGCCTTTATGGAAGCAAAGCAAGGCCTGTCCATTTTGTGTCTTGTTGTGAGACTTCATATGGCTCTTTAATGCCTGACTCTGACTGAAAGTCTTTTGGCAAGTTGGGCACTTAAACAGCTCTCCATTGGGAGCATCATCTTCTTGATGCCCATGCACACTGACAAGGTGTCGTCGCAGAGAGTTACGCTCCACCGCGCCGTACTCACATAGATGACACCGGTGCAGTTTCTGTCCCGTCTCTCTCAGCATGTGGACACGTAGCTTACTCTTGCTGGTGAAGTAGTGTTTGCAGGTGGGACATTGCAGACTGGGGTCGGGAAAGTGAATACGCATGTGTTCTATCAAATGGGAGCGCGTCTTGAAGCAGCGTCTGCATTCGGAGCAGATGTGGGTGCGAAACATGTGTTCGGTGCCCTCTGCAACATGTCCCACTAAACAGTAAAATGCCATTAGACTTGGGATTATTGTTATTTTAATTACAACGTCATTTAACATTTATGATATTTACCTTTAGAGTTTCCTTGGTTAACAGTAGTACATTTTTTCCCCTTTTTTGTTGATGTTTTCAATTTTTTGGTCGCATTTTTATTGCTTCTAGGTTGCACAGGCATATCCGTCCCCTTCAACTGAGACAAAGCTACAACAGAAAGAGAATAACAATGTTTTGGTTTATTTTGCAGAAATGATTGATTGTACATTGTTTATATACAAATAAATGTATAAACATGAAACACTGATCTTAGTTAAAATTAATTCATTATGTAAGAAGGAGACACAGTGTAAGAGATGTCTAGCAACTAACCAATCGAAAAATATAATATTCCAGAGACGTATGCATGCCAAAGGAACATATAATTACTTAAACATTTGCTTTTATAAGTATTGTTGTATTTTACCTTCTGGTGCATCAAGCTGGAGTTGTTCCGCATCACATCCACGCTCTTGTTGGTCCATGTTCAGGTCAAACTCTACAGGACATCAGTCAGTGAAGGATAAAATCAACTCTCAAGAGGGGTAAAACTCTCCAACATCAGGCCCATGAAATGTTTCCGTTTCCCAGGGCAACACGACTGTTATGCATCACCAGTGAGATCAAAATGTGATTTACTGGCTTCTGGAAAACCAGACCTGAGATTGAAAGAGCTGATTCATGAGTGGGTTTTTTGTCTGTTAACATAAAAGACATAAAGCAGTGAGCAGTAACAGGACACAAAATTAATACAGTGCGTTAAATATCACGTGTACATGTTTTGTTGGAAAAAACATGTTTTTATTAAACAAATTTTGGACCTCCTGCGCGGAGATTCGTGTTCCATTTTCTCCTATAAACAAATAAACAACGCATCCTCAAGGAACAGCTTATGTGCTCCGTTAAAGCAAAATACTCGAATATAGTCATCATCATCAAGAGACGAATAAACGTCATAACGCATAAATACTTCATTATGCTTATACACATTATTTATTTATTAAAATATATAATGAGGAATTACCTTCACTTGTGTGGATGGAAACAATGTAAGCGGCGTCATTTCTGGGCTGTTTCTGTTCAAAGAGGAAAATAAAATTTGACATAATTTTATATACACCGTGGAGAATATTCCATTTTTTAAAACACAAAATACACAGACAGTTCTTTGTAAGGATACCTAAAAGTGTCATAACGTGACTACGTCGTAAACAGTCACAACGGAACTATTACTGCGAAACACAATTCACACGGAACTATTTTCCTGAACAACGGAAACAACACAGAGGTCGCCATGTGATTTGTTCATTTCATTTTAAGGAATCGGTTCTTTTGAACGGTTGGTCTGATTCGAAATACAATGAATTTAAAATAGGATTGATTTGTGAATCAGTTCATATGAGTCATTGAAAAGATTCGACTCACCCAAAAGAACGATTCGTTCACTCTGCAATGAGAGGCAACGCTGGTTCACTGTAGAAGGGGTTTATCTGGTTTATCGTTTTCGTATCGTTTTCGTTTATTTTAAGCTAACAGAAAGAATGTTGTTTGTAAAATGCGGTCTGATATTTGCTCTGCTGTAAGTATAGAGACTTTTTAAACCTGCATTTATTTAAATAAAAAGATCAGACCAGATCAGTGACAGCTTGGTATAGTGTTTTCTCAGTCTCAAGGCTGAATTAAATGAAAATGAAAATGGTTTTACCTCATTAGTTGTGAATGCAGGATGCATATTTCATGGAAGGGACAAAAAGCTTTTTCCTAATACAATAAGAGAACTTGAAGATACCTTCATCATGACCCTGTCAGATTTCATTGGAGCCCTGAAGGACAACCCTTACTTTGGGGCAGGATTTGGACTAGTTGGTATTGGCACAGCACTTGCATTTGCCAGAAAGGGGGCCCAGGTGGGCATGATCTTTTTTAGAAGACATTACATGATCACACTGGAAGTCCCAAGCAGAGATAAAAGCTATCACTGGCTTTTAAGCTGGATCACTAAACATGCCAAACACACCCAGCATCTGAGTGTAGAGACATCATACATGCAGCATGAGAGTGGACGAGTCCATACGCAGTTCGACTTCCATCCAAGCCCAGGCAACCACATCATTTGGTAAGATCAGAATATATTGTGATGCTGATTTGGGCAGTTTACATTCAATGTGCTGCTGATTTGACTCTCTTTGTGTTGACAGGTATGGCAGGAAGTGGATCAGAGTGGAGAGGACCAGAGAAAAGCAGATGGTGGACCTGCACACTGGAACACCCTGGGAGTCCGTCACCTTCACGGCTCTGGGTAGAGATCGGCAAATATTCTTCAACATACTTCAAGAAGGTATGATTTTTATTCATTTTTTCTTTTCTCAGCAGTGTTTTGAGGTACATTTGAGGTCAAAAGTTTACATACACCTTGCAGAATCTGCAAAATGTTAATAATTTTACCAAAATAAGAGGGATTATACAAAATGCATATTATATTTTTTAATTTAGTACTGACCTGAATAAGATATTTCACATAAAATACATTTACATATAGTCCACAAGAGAAAATGATAGTTGAATTTATGGAAATTACCCTGTTCAAAAGCTTACATACACCTGGTTCTTAATGCTGTGTTGTTACCTGAATGATCCACAGCTGTGTTTTTTTTGTTTCAAGAGTTCCTTGTTTGTTCTAAATGGTTAAACCGCCCTCTGTTCTTCAGAAAAATCCTTCAGGTCCCACAAACTATTTGGTTTTTCAGCATTTTTGTGTATTTGAACCCTTTGACTGTATGATTTTGAGGTCCATCTTTTCACAGTGAGGATAACTGAGGGACTCATATGCAACTATTACAGAAGATTCAAACGCTCACTGATGCTCCAGAAGGAAAAACGATGTATTAAGGGCCAGGGGTGTAAACTTGTGAACAGAATGAAGATGTGTATATTTTTCTTATTTTGCCTACGTATCACAAAAACAAACAAACAAACAAAAAACAGCTGTGGATCATTCAGGTAACAACACAGTATTGAGAATTAAGTGTATGTAAACTTTTGAAAATTTCAAATCATTTTTATAAATTGAACAATTTTTTTTTCTTTTGTGGACTATATGTAAATGTTTCTCATGTGAAATGTATTATTCAGGTCAGTACTAAATAAAAAAATAACATGCATTTTGTATGATCCCTCATATTTTGGTAAAATAATTAACATTTTGCAGATTATGCAAGGTGTATGTAAACTTTTGACCTCAACTATATAGTTTTAAAGACTTTTAGACTCAAAACTCATCTGTTTAGCTGTGCATTTACTGAATGAGCACTGTGCTTCGTCCGAACTGATTGCATTATGTATAATCATTTTCTGTTTTTAACCGCCTTAAATTTATTTTAAATCAATTTTTAAATCATTTTTAAATCATTATATCAATCAGTTTTTTACATTTTACATTTTTTGTTATTGTTGTGATCATTGTTTTTATGATTGTTCTACTTCCTTTTTTGTGATTATTGTTTTTATGATTATTCTACTTCCTTTTATGTAAAGCACTTTGAATTACCTCTGTGTATGAAATGTGCTATATAAATAAACTTGCCTTGCCTTGCCTTTCAGATGAATTCTTTAAAAATATGTTGCAGTCTTAATGATTGATTCTGTGTCCATGCAGCACGTGAACTTGCCTTAAAGCAGGAAGAGGGCCGAACTGTGATGTACACTGCACTTGGAGCAGAGTGGAGGCCGTTCGGGTTTCCAAGGCGGCGACGACCACTGTCTTCAGTAGTGCTGGAGAATGGTGTGGGGGAGAGGATTGTGGATGATGTAAAGGAGTTCATTGGCAATCCTAAGTGGTACACTGACAGAGGTGAAAAAAGCATTTTTCATTCTTGCATATCAGGAAAAAAAATGCCTGCATGTCTCTAATGTGATTTGAAATCTTTGTAACAATAAATAAAAGTATTGCATTTTTGGTGTGTTTTATGTTTTAACAAATTTTTTTTGTTGAATTTGTTTCAACCAGGCATTCCATATAGGAGGGGATATCTGCTGTATGGACCCCCAGGCTGTGGAAAGAGCAGCTTTATGTAAGCACAGTTGCTTTGTTTATAGTTGATGTTACTATGAATAATAATCTCTCATAAAGTATAGCTTTTATACAGAGTGTAGCGTTGTCAAAAGTACCGACGACAGTACCAGTCGCTACTGAAATGTTAAAAATGTGATGATAATAGCATTTTCTGTCTATGAGCAGGTATATAGACCAATTTTGAGTGGACGTCACAGTTACGTCACTTGCAGCTGCAGAAAAGCACTGGTAACAAGTGGAGGGAAACGGTTAAAATCCATAGAATAAGAAAACAGTTTGGAATGCAAAAATATTTTTATAGAATACTGTCAAAGACGCCATTTTAAACTAAATGTAGATGTTTAAACGGACAGACTTTGGATGAAACCTGCTGTGATTACCCTACTTTAAAAGCATAAATTTGATTTAAAGAATAGGTCTACATAATTTTCACATGCAGTTCATAGGAAACATATTATATTAGCCCTACATTTACAGCATGAAATGCTGTTTAAACCTATAATATTTACCTATTTTATCGCACAATTCTGGCTTTTTTTCCACAAATGCAATTTTATATCTACTAGTTTGAACTTTATAACTTGATTTAACTCAGCGGTCGTGAGTTTGTCAATTCTGAGGGAAAAAAGGCCAGGAGTGTAAGAGCAGAGAATAAAAGAGAGAATGGCGAATTTTTTTTCTTATCAGAATTGTGAGATATAATCTTGGAATTGTGAGAAAAAAGTACAAATTTTGAAATATATACTCAAAATTATTTTTTTTTATTATTTTATTCCATGGCTTCCATAGACTGCTAAATAAAAATAGTCATTTTCTGCCACCAGATAGGCTTCGCCCAAAAAAAAGTCATCACTGTTTGCAAACACCGAAAACAGCTTTGTTTGGAAAATGCTGGTATTGTCACATTTTTAAAGCTTTAGTATAGACGTCAGTACTTTTGACAACACTAGATTGGACATTAGTCTGGTACAGACAGACAAAATTACAAAAATATGAATATAAATATCAAAAGAACGGAATTGTGTTCTTGTATTTCAAATAAATGCTGTTCTTTACCGAACGTTCTATTCATCAGAGGATCTTGGCAAAAATGTTCCATGGTTTCCAGGAAAAAATTAACTGTTTTCAACATTGATGATAGTAATAATAATTAAGCACCAAATCAGCATATTAGAATGATTTCCGAAGGATCATGTTGTATTGAAGACTGGAGTAATGACTGCTGAAAATTTACCTTTGACGTCACAGGAATGAATTACATTTTAAAACATATTTCAATAGAATTTTTTTTTTTTAATCAAATAAATGTAGCCTTGGTCAAGCTTATGAACTTTTTTTAATGGTATAATATGACAGCAAGAAAGCAATCAGTTAAATGTACAGTTTGGTGTCCCAAGTACCATTACCGTTCTTGTGGTATTTCAGAACTGCGCTAGCAGGCGAGCTGGGTTACAGCATCTGTCTGATGAGTCTCAGTGACCGCAGCCTATCTGACGATCGCCTCAACCACCTGCTGAGTGTCGCACCACAGCAAAGCATCATCCTGCTAGAGGACGTTGATGCAGCCTTCGTCAGCCGGGAGCTGCTGCCCACAGAGAGTATGTCTGCATCGAATGTTATGCTTCTGAGTACTTACTGTCTGTTTATAATATAATGTAATTACAATCACATGTGATTTAATAATGATAATAGATTGGTCTCAAGTCATGGCATTAGCACCATGGAATATTTCCGCTTTTGTTGATCTCCTTTTGTTGTCACAGATCCACTGGCCTATCAGGGCATGGGAAGGCTCACTTTCAGTGGACTTCTGAATGCTCTGGATGGAGTGGCATCCTCAGAGGCCCGAATTGTGTTTATGACAACTAATTTCATTGAGAGGTAAAGCTCAGTACTGCAACATTTACATCATGACGTGCATGAGTTTTGCTTTGATGTACGTTGGAATGTTAAATCCTGGGCGTCTTGCTCTTATGCCTCTGTTAACACAACAGATTAGTTTTAATAAACAGTGCATAGTAGTGATAAGCTCATTTTAGCAGATAATTGAATATCTGTAACCCTGAACAGTGTGTTTTCCTTGGTAACATGGTATTGTTTACTTTTCCCCCTTACTCCTTTTTTTCTTTTCCGCGTGCTTAAGACTTGATCCGGCTCTTGTCCGACCGGGCCGTGTTGATCTGAAGCAGTACGTGGGCTACTGCTCTCACTGGCAGCTGACTCAGATGTTCAGGAGGTTTTACCCTCACGAGTCTGCAGCTGAAGCGGACCGTTTTGCCAAGCAAGCGCTGGCAGCGCACACAGAACTCAGTGCTGCTCAAGTGCAAGGACACTTCATGCTTTACAAGACAGACCCAGCTGGCTCCATCAAAAACATTTCAGAGATGAAGGAGTGAAGACTACTGAGGCAATACAGACTTTTGTATGATGTACACTTAGCAACAGGCGAGTGAGAAATTGAATGAATGAGTCACCTTCATTAAGGGATTTCATACTGGAGTAATAAAATTCAACTTATGACAAATTTGTGTATTTATTTTTTTTTTTGAGTGTTATTGGTTAAGCAACAACAGATGCACTAAATGTCTACCATTGTTTACAGTCATGTGTTTCGTTTGCAGAAATGATCGGTAAATTATGGTTCTCCTGAGATTTGCTTTATATATATTGAATCATGTCCAGTAATTCTAAAAAAAGATAGTTAATCCATAATGAAAATTTGTATTGTTTCCTCACTCGTTGTGTAATTCTAAATCTGCTTGACCTTTTTTTCTTTAGATTAGGGACAGCCATGGTCAGCATTTACTTTCATTGCATGAAAAAAGCAGCTTTTGTTTTCCACAGAGAAAAGACAAATGCTTTAAACTTCATGAGTAAAGTGGAAAAAAAATTCTGGTTGATGGTAATATTCATTCAGTATCAAAAGGTGCATTATTATGGTGTTTCACCTTTAAAAGTGTATATCCATGCACAATATTACATTACAACAGATAGTGAAGGGTTAACTTGAGAGGCTTTGCCCCACCTCCCTCTCCCTCCCATGTGAAACAGGATCTGTGTTTCCCTCATTCTTCTCCCTGCTTCCATAATGGCTGTTCGTTTTGCAGTGAGCTTTGCAGAAAGAAGGATCGGATTCGGTTTTCTGACGCCCACGACAGTGGTCACGGACATCAGGAGAGGGGCAGTGGGTAATGCTGCGACTCCTGTCACTGTCCACGACAACCATGGGAAGCTCAAGACTGTGGCTGACCTCCCAGAGGTCAAAACCTTTAGGATGCTCTACACAATGATCTTTAAAGGGTACCTGAATCGCATGCATGAGATGCAGGTACAGAGAGATGTTGTTTTTCATGTGACTCTAAATTATTTTTGCCTCCTTTTATGTACTCAGACTGTCAGTGTTTTTACCTTTAACGACACAGAATAGAAAGGAAACAACTGTCTTGTATAATTGAACACTTTTGAGTAATTCAATATACTTGTTGTGTTTATTTGTTGTTCTGCAACTGTGCAGTTTATCCCAAAACCAACCATATATTTCTTCTCTAGAACATCTTTGTTCTTCACCACTTGTTTTTCTCTACAGTTGTATGAAAAACAGCTTTATGGCCCTTTGTACAAAGTGAATGCTGGAAACCTCCAAGCCATTTCCGTAAACAGTGTGGACTTACTGGAGGAACTCCTCAGAAAAGATGAGAAGTTTCCTTGCAGAGGAGACATGACTTTGTGGACAGAGTACCGTGACATGAAAGGCATTGGCTACGGCCCTTTCACAGAGTAAAATCATTTGGCACAATTGCTCTGTATCTTTAATATGTTTGTTTAGTAATATACATACATTATGCAACCCTAGTCATGTCTGGAGATTTTACAGGACATTTATCAATGCATTTGCCTTATATAGCCACGTGATGTTATGTATATGAACTCTAGCAAGTTGTTGTGTTTATTGTTGCCATTATTCAACAGAGAAGGAGAAAAATGGTACAAACTGCGGACAGTGCTAAACAAACGCATGCTACATCCAAAGGACTCAGTTCAGTATGGAGATGTGGTCAATGAGGTGGTCTCAGACTTCATCAAACGGATTTACTATCTGCGGGAGATGAGCCCCACCGGTGATCTGGTCATTAACTTGACAAATGAGCTTTACCGCTTTTCCCTTGAAGGTATTTCCCTTCCATAAGCACTTGAAATGAGATAAAATCAGACAATAGAAGATACAACTTGCATACTTGTTTAAAAGGAACATGTATCCTTATTTGTATCAATATTTATAAACAGAAAAAAGGTATATAGGTTTAAACAAAGGTGTATATATATGCATGCCAATTTATCATGTGTGCCAACACGTTTTCCATTTACCCACAAAAATTGTGAAGTTCTTTACTGATCTTTTTCTTATTCAGGGATCTCATCCATTCTGTTTGAGACTCGCATTGGCTGCCTGGAGAAAGAAATTCCTGCTGAGACTCAAGATTTCATTAATTCTATTGCACAAATGTTCACCTACAGCCTGCCTGTGATGTTGCTGCCAAACTGGACTCGCAATTACTTGCCGTTTTGGCAGTGGTACATTGATGGCTGGGAGGGCATATTCAAATTTGGTAAGTTCACACTTCTTCAGATAGACTGTCAGAGATACAGGCATGTTTTGCAGTTTGATGACGTGTTGTACTTATGGATTATGCATAGCCAGAAAAATGATTGACATAAAGATGGAGGAAATTCAGAGGCGTGTGGATGCAAATGAGGAGGTTGCTGGGGAGTATCTTACCAACCTGCTTTCCAATGTCAAGATGAGCAGTAAAGACGTTTATGGAAGTATTTCTGAGCTGCTGTTGGCTGGAGTGGACACAGTAAGAGACGTTTAATCTATCTTTGGCTATTTAAACAAAAAATGTATACGTTTTGAAATTATGGTTGTTCCTCTTTTTGTCCTAGACCTCCAACACTATGTTGTGGACATTGCATCTCCTCTCACAAGATCCAGAAGCTCAAGATGCTCTGTATCAGGATGTAACCAGAGTCTTAAAAGGCGACAGAATCCCAACAGCAGAGGAAGTGAACAGCATGACTTACCTTAAAGCTGTCATCAAGGAAGCATTAAGGTTGAGAATTATGTTGTGTAATATAGTACATCTTTGAGAAGTCAAAATAAAATTTGACAGTAGCCAAACCAAACAGCAAAGTCAGCTTGTAATATACACTACTGGTCAAATGTTTGGAGTTTTTAAAACGTCTTTTAAAAGAAATCTTTAAAGCTCAGCAAGGCTGCATTCATTTAATCAGTAATACAGAAAATCGGTAATATTATGCAATATTATTCTAATTTAAAAATAACAGTTTTCTATTTAAATGTATATTAAAATGTAATTTATTCCTGTAATAGCAAAGCTGAATTTTCTGCATCATTACTCCAGTCTTCAGTGTCACACGATCCTTCAGAAATCATCATAATATGCTCTTTTTTTGGTGCTCAAGAAACATTTCTTATTATTATCAACATTGAAAACAGTTGTACCACTTAATGTTTTTGTGGAAGCTATAACACACTACCAGTTAAACATAAGGGTGTGCAAAAATTGTTAAAAAAAAAAGTCTATAAGTGCCATTTTTGAATTTTCTATTCATTGAAGTGTAACAAAGGGTCAACAGAGTTGGGATCCATTTGCGGCTTTATTAAACGAAATGACAGAAATACAAACAGGCCAGGGTTGATCACCAGGAGTAATAATATCCAAGACAAAACAGAGTTGTAGTTGAAATACAGGCAGAGGTACAGGCATAAACAGTATCCAAACAATTGAGGCAGAGATCAGTAGGCAGGAGGCAAGGATCAGAAACAAGGCAATAGTCCAGAGTCATACACGTGCAAGGCAACAAGAAACAATGGAACGCTTAGAAATGTCAGCCACTGCAAAATAAGACTTAGCAAGGAGTGGATGTAAGTGGGTGGCAGTCAGTTCCAGCTATGGGGAACATGGGAGATGAAGTCTGGACTATAAAGTCAGTGCTCAGGCTAGGGAGCCCTCTGGTGGAGAGTTTGAGGAAATTTGTGACACAAAGAATCCTGAGAAAAAGTATTATGGTTTCCACAAAAATATTAAGCTGCAGTAACTATTGTTAATATGAACCATTATTATTAATTGTTAATAACTGATAAAAAATTAAACACCAAATCAGCATATTAGAATGGTTACTGAAGAATCATATGACTTGAATGACTAAAAGTGTCAAATGACTGCTAAAAATTCAGCTTTGCCATCACAGAAGTAAATTACATTATAAAATCTATTTGAATAGATTTATATATATATATATATATATATATATATATATACATATATATATATATAGCATAAGAGATTCCTTTAATATAATTGCGTACTATAATCTCTGTAATTTCATGTGCAGGATGTATCCTGTGGTGCCCATGAATTCTCGTCTTATTGCAGAAAATGATGTTGTCATTGGTGGACACTTTTTCCCTAAAAAGGTAATTTGTCTCCATGTTGTTAGGATGAAGAAAGGGTTGCCAGTTCAGAAAATTGGCACGACTAATTCAGCTTTTTTTGTTTGTTTGTTTGTTTGTTTGTTTGTTTTAAACAGACAACATTCACTCTGTGCCACTATGCAATTAGCCATGATGAGAAAGTCTTCCCAGAGCCACGGAAGTTCAGACCTGAGCGCTGGCTCCGAGATGGCAGGACGAGACCCAACCCATTTGGGTCAATCCCATTTGGCTTTGGAGTCAGAGGCTGTGTTGGCCGTCGTATTGCTGAACTGGAGATGCATCTGGCTTTGGCAAGGGTAAGAAAGATTTAGATTTATTTGAATTTGTGCCAGACAGTTATATTACATTATAAATTGTGATTTTTAATTATATCTTTTCATTCCAGCTAATCAAGTTGTTTGAAATCAAACCGGATCCGACTGTAGGCGAGGTTCAGTCACTTAATCGTACAGTGCTTGTGCCAGACAGAAAGGTTAACCTCCACTTTGTGGAGAGACCGAAGACATCTGAACCCTAGTTAAAGAATACCACCGTTTCAGCAAGATATAAGCTGCCTGTGTACATATACGAAAATTATATCAGTTAGTGTGAATCATGTAAATGTCTATTGTGCGTTGGAATATGCAATATAAAGGACCCTGTATAACACTGTGAAAAATATTTTTTCCCATCCAGTTTTGTCATTGATTTGTTGTTGTGAACTGTATTTCATTATGTTGATATATAGATGTATTATATGAACTTAAAAATCAATTAAACATTTTAATGATTCCAAATCTCTGTTTTGTTATTGTTTAGCATTAGTGGAAGGGGAATTGTAAATATTAATCAATTTATCACTGCAACAGGTAAATATTGAAACACAACTGATAAAAAATTATGCAAGAAATTAAATGACCAATATATCACCTTTAACAAATGCTCACACACACATACACTGGTTTCCATGTCTTACGGGGACGTTCCATAGATGTAATGGTGTTTATACTTTTCAAACTGTCTTTTCTATCTCCTTACCCTAACCCAGGGGTCTCCAGTCCTGGTTCTGGAGGCCTACTGTCCTACAGAGTTTAGCTCCAGCCCCAGTTAAAGACACCTGAACCAGAGGCCTGTTGCACAAAGCTGGTTTCAGCTTTTACCCAGGTAAGTTCGCATTTAGTTTGAGCAAACTGAGTTTTCGGGCTTGAGAAGGTGAGTTGGTTTGAAGAGGGTTATTAGAGATCACAAACCTAAATTTAACCAATCAGCTGTGTGCAAAGTGACATGTATCTGATGCAATAAAGCCACTTCCCCCTTATCTCTTGCTTTAAATTAAAGCAGTTTACATTGACAGAATTTTAGAGACAAAACTTTCAGTGTTTTGCTGCTAATTAATTATTATATTTAAATTGTATGAATTATAATTATTTATCATATAATATATTCAAATAATTAATATATGAACTGACTATTAATGTTAACATTTGGATTTAATGTAATATACAGTGTTGCCTAAAAGTTTGTGAACCCATTAGAATTTTCTATATTTCTGCATAAATATGACCAAAAAGTTGACAAAGAGAACCCAATCCAACAAATGAGATGAAAATATGTAGTTTGTCATTTATTTATTGAGAAAAATGGTCTGGTGTTAAATATCCGTGAGTTGCAAAAGTATGTGAATCTTTAGGATTAGCTGTTAATTTTAAGGAGAAATTAGAGTCCATTTGTTCAGATGTGTTATCAACCAATAGGATGACAATCAAGTGCCAGTGTATGCCCTGTTTTGATTAAAGAACAGGAATCTATCAAAGTAGATCTCTGAGAACCTTAGAAAAAGCTCCAAAGCAAGACTTGTAATAGTCTGCAAGGTTGGAAAGGACCTCAGGGTAACTTTAGAAAGTACATGAAGGCCTTTCTCACAATGGGTAATATTAATGTTCATGAGTCCAACATCAGGAGAACACCATGAACAACCATGGTATGAATAGCAGAGTTGCAAGGAGAAAGCCACAATTCTCCAAAAAAAAAACTGCTGTCAGTTTGCAGTTTGCTAAAGATCATGTGGACAGAGATGTTTTGTAGACTGTGGAATGAGGCCAAAATAAAACTTTCTGGGTTCAAATTAGTGAAGTGTTATGTTTGGAAAAAGAAAAACCAGCATAAGAACCTTTTTCCATCTGTGAAACATGGTGGTGGTAGTATCATGATTTGGGCCTGCCTTGCTGCATCTTTCATTCTGAATTATACCAGCAAATTCTAAAGGAAAATGTCATAACATCTGTCAGAGGACTGAATCTTAAAAGAAAGTGGGTCATGCAGCAAGACAATGACCACAAGCACAAGTCATTATATCAAAAAATGGTTAAAGAAGAACAAGGTTAATGATCTGGAATGCTTGAGTCAAAGTCCGGACCCTAATCCAATTGAAATATTGTGGAAGGACCGGAGAAGCAAGCAGTTCACAGAAGGAACCCACCAACATCACAGGGTTCAAGTGTTTCTGTACTGAAGAATGGGCTAAAATTCCTACAAGCTGTTCTGCAGGACTAATCAGTGGTTACAAAATATGTTACCTGCGGTTATTGCTTCAAAAAGGGGTCACATCAGATACTCAAAGCAAAGATTCACATACTTTTGCAACTCTCAAATATTTAACTCTGGATCATGTTTCTCAGTAAATAAATGACAAAGTATATTTTTGGTCTGATTTGTTTGACTGGGTTCTCTGTCAACTTTCAGGATTTGTGTAAAAAAAAATCTGATGATGTTTTGTGTTATATTTATGCAAAAATGTAGAAAATTCTAAAGGGTTCACAAACTTTCGAGCAGCACAGTACACATAGCCTATAAATAAATTTTAATATATAAAGCTTTTGAAATTACTAAACTTATGTTTTCTTTTGAGCTCTTGACATTTTCTTTCTGCTGCCTTCTCAAACTGCTGCAGCAGTGGTGTTTATTCCTGTCTTGTAAATGCAATTCATTATATTTTTAATAATGACACCTTTTGATCTTCAACATGCCCTGATCACAAACTCTGGATCAGACTCTTGAGTTGGCAGAAAACATTTATATTAAGCTTGTGAACCCAGTGAACTTGATCTAAACTAGGTCAGATTTATTTGGTTTTGTCAATTCTTAATTTAGGCTTAATACAACAGGCCACAGCTAATCAAGGTCTTACTAGGCATACTAGAAACTTCCAGGAAAGTGTGTTGAGGCAAGTTGGAGCTAAACTCCTCTGGAGTGGCTCTCCAGGACCAAATTTGGACACCCCGGCCTGCTCTAACCTTGTCCCTAAACCTACCTCCCACATAAAACCATCTGCATTTTTTAGACTTCAAAAAACTTCATTCTGTCTGATTTATGAAAAAAGAAAAAAACTGATTTGTTTTTTCCTGTTGATGTATGATTCAGGGAATATTCTGTTTAATGATACACAACAGTAACTCAGGCAACAAAAACATATTTTGCACCCAAACTGCCATGTGTTTTACGTCTTTAGCAAGAATTTAGCTAAACTAAACTAATCAGCCTTTACACAAACATTGTTACAGCAGCTAAAAGTCCAATGCCCGTAAAGAGACTAAATGTTTAGTACGTGTTTATAAACATTTACAAATGAAGAAAATTTAGATTGGATACTGCAAAAACATGAACAAATGATTAATAAGTGATGTAGATGTGTAAATAGGGTGACTTCAGGTCATTTGTGGCACATTTTGCCATCGAGATGAATTGGCAGAAAGGTGAATTCTGTGAATTGAAAGTTTAATGACATTTGTAAACATTAACTAATAATCCGTTAAGCATTAATGTTTGTGAATGATTTATTAATGAAACGTTTAAGCCTTGTAAATCATCTGTCAAAATCATTTTTAATAAAAAAAAAAATGCATGATCATATGAATTGAAAGTTTAATTTTAAAAAAAAAAAATTGAAAGTTTCAATATGCAAATTATCTGTTAATCAATAGATAATGTTTAATAAGTACTTCAGTAAATATTAACAAGCATATTATATTGTCATATGTGACCCTGGACCACAAAACCAGTCATAAGTAGCATGGATATATTTGTAGCAACAGCCAACAATACACTATTTAGGTCAAAATGATCGATTTTTCTTTCATGCCAAAAATCATTAGGATATTAAGTAATGTATGTTCCATGAAAATATTTTGTACATTCCCAACCGTAAATATATTAAAACTTAATTTTTGATTAGTAATATGCATTGTTAAGAACGTCATTTGGACAACTTTAAAGGCGATTCTCTCGATATTTCAATTTTTTTTTTTTTTTTCTTTGCACAGATTCCAGATTTTCAAATAGTTGTATCTCGGCCAATCCTAACAAATCATACATCAATGGAAAGCTTACTTATTGAGCTTTCAGAAGATAATGAAATCTCAGTTTCAAAAAATAGACCCTTATGACTGGTTTTCTAGTCCAGGATCACATATATTATTTCTGGCTATGAGAATATATATATTAACGATTAATTAACTACCACATGTGATTAATTATAATAAAAGATTGCTCCCTAGCCATAGTATTAACAGTAACATGGAATATTTTTGCTCTTGTTGATCATCTTCCTTGCCATGTGTTGTCATAGATCTACTGGCCTATCAGTGCATGGGAAGGCTCACTTTCAGTGAACTTCTGAATGGAGTGGCATCATCAGAGGCCTGAATTGTGTTTATGACAACTAACTTTTTTATTTATTGCACTTTGGAATGTAATATCCAGGTCTTCTAGCCCTTTTGCCTTAATTAACACAACTAAGATTAGTGGTAATAAACTGTGTTTTACAGTGCAAGATAGGTCAAGTTCAAGGTCATGTTTATTAATATAGCACCTTAAAAGCACAATGTGTGCTGACCAAAGTTCTTCTCAGAGCGTTTTCTGAGAATAATAAGGATGAAGAAGATCCAAGATGTAGGTAGGAGTGAGACCATGCAGTGCTTTAATAATAAATGCTAAAACCTTACACTGAACTCTTGACAGGTACTTGACAGGTAACCAGTGAAGCAATGTTAAAACAGGTGTATTATGTTTCCTCCTTTTTTTTTTTTTTTTTTTTTTTTTTTTTTTTTGTCTCTGTCAGAAAGCAAGCTGTGGCATTCTGTACCAGTTGTAGATGTGAAAGTGCAGACAGGCATATTCCAGCATAAAGGGCATTACAATAAGATAACCTGCTTGAGATGAATGCATGAATGACAGTCTCCAAGTTGTTAAGTAAGAAATTTCTTAAGTTTGCTAAGTCCATTAAGCTGCAGAAAGCTGTCTCTTACTACAGAATATATTTGTTTTGTCAAATTTTACTTTAGGATTGAGAATAACTCCAAGGTTTTTAACTTTATCCAGAATATTCTCACAGAAAGGGACCCAAAGTAAGATTTAAATTATCTAAAAGACATGGAGGGCCGAACAAGATAAGATAATCTTACTCTGGTTTAGCTGTAGGAAATTTTTATGTCTTTTCATGTCTTTATGTCTCTTAAACATGCTAACAAGGAGAACACAGAATCGATACCTGATTTTAGAGGGAAATAAAGCTGTGTATCATCTGAATAAATATGGTACGAAATCTTGTGATACTCAAATATAGAACGAAGAGGGATCATATATATAGAGAGAAAATAAGGTAGGACCCAGAATTGAGCCCTGGGGCACCCCAAAGGTGATGGGAACTGAACTTGAAAAAACTCCTATTAGTGAGATACAGTGAAAACCAATCTAAAGCAGCATCCCAAAAACCACCCTCAATATTTAGTCTTTTTAATAAAATACAATGATCCACCAGTATTAAAGGCAGCACTTAAATCCAATAAAATAAAAACGGCGCAATTACCAGAAACAACAGATAGTAAAAGGTCATTTACTACACTTAAAAAAGCAGACTCCATACTGTGTTTAACTCTAAAACCAGACTGAAAGTGATCCAGAATTCTATTCGAAATTAAATAGGTAGAAATCTGGTTTAGTATGACCTTTTTACAAAACTTTGAACAGAAATGGCAATTTAGAAATGGGCCTATAATTATTGGGAGCAGAGGGATCAAGAATTGGAAATTCTGAGATAAATTACAAGAAATCTGTACCCTGATGCCAATAATTTTATTTATAAAGAAGTTACAAAACTTCTACATATCTCTAAACCTGCAGTTCTCCAGAGATTTGCTTTGTGAAAGTTGAATCATGTCCATTAATTGCGTAAGTGGGACATAATATTTACTTACAGCTCAAAGCTAAATCTAGTTTTTGTTCATAACATCAATATATGTTATCTAACCCTTTTAGGTGATTGAAAGAAAAATATATACTAAAAAAAGTTCTTTGATAGGAAACAGCCATTATAAACACAGGTACGTGATTATAAAAAGTTTCAAAACCTCTTGTTTGCATTTGTTCACTATGCCCTGCAGGAATTAGAAGAAGGGTGAATGTTAAAAGGAAAGTTAACGCAAAATGACCTTATTTCTGTGGTGTAACACAAAAGGATAAATTTAGCAGAATGTTCACACTCCTGTCTTCCGAAAAAGTATGAGGACCAGGGACAGCCGTGGTAAAAATTCACTACTGTTGTATAAAAAAGAGCAGCTTTTTTGTGATATAGAGAAACGATTAAGGTTTGGATAGTATCATTGAATGACAGCCAAAACCTTGACCTTGAATTATCTGATTTGAAGCGTATCAAGGATAAGTTTTTATGATATGTATATGTAAATTAATTGTTACTTCAGGTGTTATCTGCAATGTTTTAGGTCTTTTCAGGCATGATAAGTTATATATTAAAATCATTTAGGTGGGTGTGCCTGCTGAGCACTTGCTGACGCAGGTAACTGATCTAACAGAAAATATATTTATGTACGTAATTATGAAGAAAATATTAAACATGAACATATACCTGATATGAGTATCAGAAATGAATTTGAATATACAATAAATATTACAAAACAAGCTACTGTTACTATATTGTTCTGTATTCTATAGAAATTCTAAGCTTAACATGCAGTATTCATCTTGGAAATAAAGCTTCATGTGTTTAAGTCAGTACCGTGTGTTGTCAGCATTATTTCTTTGAATAAGTTATGATGCGTCTGTTTTTTATGTACTGATGAAGCAACATCTGTTTCAGACTCTTCAAGATAACAAATTCTTAGGTGTTTTACTAGCATTAAGGTCACTGCAAACTGAGTCTGAAATTTACTTATGCATTTTTTCATATTCAACATCCTTTCCTATCAAAATGCTTGCTGTGAATGCGAAAATGCAGAAAATCAAACCTGATCTGAATTTTTTTTTATGACAGACGAAAGTTTCGGAGGCAGTGTGTAAATGTGATTGACAAAAATTTCAGACTCAGTGTGCAATGACCTTAACGTTACAGAATTGTTGAAACATTTGCATAAAAAACCTTTAACATTTGAAGAACCTTTCTGTTTCACAAAAGGTTCTTTTTGGTGAAAGAACGATCCCAGCAGAGGAAGAAGGGTCTTATCTAGCTAAACGATCAGTCATTTTTTTCGAGAAATTAAAAAAAGTCCATTATATGGAGAAAAATACTGAAATGCTTTCCTTAAAAACCATAATTTCTTTACGACTGAAGACAGAAAGACATAAACATCTTGGATGACAAGGGGGGGAGTAAATTATTTGTAAATTATTGTTCTGGAAGTGGAGTTCTCCTTTAAGAGTGTAGGGGGAGACCTATTTCATGCCAGTGGCTTTCTCACTTGGTGGTAGATGCAATTGTAATGTGTTTTAATGATGCAGATTTACAACCTCCACCTGGGCTTCGTGGTCACTCCACAAGAGGAATGGCCACTTCCTGGGCACTGTTCAGGGGGGGTTTCTATTCAGGACATTCATGCTGCGGTGAATTAGGGACACATTTGTGCGATATTATAGACTGGATGTGACAGAGTCATCTCAGGCTCATTCAGTGCTTGGAGTGAAAGTGGTGCCTAATATGTAATATCACTTCATGAGATATGATTGTAAAAAAAAAGTACTTGTACAAGATCTTGTATTTATATTAAAACAAATATAATTAAGCAGGATCACAAGAGGACAGTTTTCACGAAGTGAGCATGATTGCCAACAAGATATTGATTTTATACAAATGTTCAATAAAAAAAAGAAGTGGATTAAATTTTGGACACCATTTTAAACTTTTTTTTTTTTTTTTTTGCACACAAATGTTTTTGCTGTTTTGGGAACAAAAATAGTTCCAAACAAATCCATAGGAGAACTATTGTGCTTTTCCGAGCAACACACAATTGTATTTACTGATTAAATATGAGACATTTTTCTGGTAGTAAATGTGGTCTTGGTCTTGGATTAGATGGTCTTGACTACAACACTACACTCAGTATTACATTGCAGCAGATAGTGATGGGTTAGCTGAATAAGCTTTGCCCCACCTCCTTCTCTGTCCCATGTGAAACAGGATCTGTGTTTTCCTCACTCTTCTCCCTGCTTCCATAATGGCTGTTCGTTTAGCAGTGAGCTCTGCTGTAAGAAGGATCAGATGCAGTTTTCTGAGGCCCACGACAGCGGACACAGACATCAGGAGAGGGGCAGTGGGTAATGCTGCTGCTTCTGTCACTGTCCACGACAACCATGGGAAGTTCAAGACTATGGATGACCTCCCAGAGATCAATCTTTTTACGATGCTGTACAGACTGATCTTTAAACGGTACCTGAATCGCATACATGAGTTGCAGGTATAGAAAGATACCACAGCCATTGTTTAATGTTTTTACATTACATACATTACTACTGTCTTGTGTAATTAGACACTTTTAAATAATTCAGTATACTTGCTGTGATCCTCAGTCTGATGTTTATTTGTTGCTCTGAAACAATGCAATTTATCTTCAAATCATCCAGATATTTCTTCACAAGCACATTTTCTTTGCTCTTCACCACTTCTTCTCTACAGTTGTATGAAAAACAGCTTTATGGCCCTTTGTACAGAGTGAATGCGGGAAACATCCAAGCTGTTTCCATAAGCAGTGCAGACTTACTGGAGGAACTCCTCAGAAAAGATGAGAAGTTTCCTTGCAGAGGAGACATGTCTTCGTGGACAGAGCCCCGTGACTTGAAAGGCATTGGCTATGGCCCTTTCACAGAGTAAAAAACAGTTTTTCTGTATCTGTAATATGGATTTGTTTTATTACATTATGCAACACTAGTCGTGTCCGGAGATTTTATAAGGGCAAAGTGCAGTTGGCTTACGTAGCCATGTGATAACTTTTGTAACTCTAGCAATTTGTGCTGTTCATTGTTGCCATTCTTCAACAGAGAAGGAGAAAAATGGTACAAACTGCGGACAGTGCTGAACAAACGCATGCTGCATCCAAAGGACTCGGCTCAGTATGGAGATGTGGTCAATGAGGTGGTCTCAGACTTCATCAAACGGATTTACTATCTGCGGGAGATGAGCCCCACCGGTGATCTGGTCATTAACTTGACAAATGAGCTTTACCGCTTTTCCCTTGAAGGTATTTCCCTTCCATAAGCACTTGAAATGAGATAAAATCAGACAACAGAAGATACAACTTGCTTGTCCCAAGAGTGTAACTGATTTGTCACAATGCCCTTAACAGCTACATGTTCCCATAAGGATAATTAGGAACCAACCTGACACTACTATGTTAAATGATATTGCTTAAAAGAAACAAGTATCCTTATTTGTATCAACATTTATAAATAGAAAGTTCAAATGTACACTGTAAAAACAATTTTATTGATTCAACTTAAAATAATTTGTTAACCGGCTGCCTTAAAATTTTAAGTTCAGTCAACTCAAAAAAGTTTCGTCAACTTAAAATGGTAAGTTGTATTAAGTGACAACTTAGATATTTGTGTTCATTCAACTTAAAATTTTAAGGCAGGTGGGTATCAAGCCCAGCTTTTAAGTTTCACAAACAAAATTATTTGTTTAGTCAACTCAAATATCTAATTTTTCACTTAGTACAACTTAACATTTCAAGTAGACTAAATTTATTTGAGTTGAGTGAACTTAAAATTTTAAGTCTGCAGGGTAACAAATTATTTTAAGTTGACTGAACAAATTGTGTTTTTTGTTTTTTACAGTGTATAGCATCTATTTGCAATAGAATGTTACAAATCTTTTGTAACATTATAAATGTCTTTACTGTCAGTTTTGATCAATTTATGACATTTTGACGCATTCTTAGATATTCAAGATATTGATTTGTTTTAACAAAATATTGCCACAAATATTCATAATACAGCTTGTCCCTTGGATTATTGTTTTTATTAAACATTTGCCTAAACATTACAATTTTATATTAAGTGGTTTAACTAACAAAGTTCAGTAACACTTTACAATAAGATGTCATTTGTTAACATTAGTAAATATATTAACTAACATGAACGAACAATGAACATTACATTTATTACACTATTTATTAATCTTTGTCAATGTTAGTTAATAAAAATACAGTCGTTCATTGTTTTTTCATGTTAGTTCACAGTGCATTAAGTAATGTTAACAAACACAACTTGTGATTTTAATAATGCATTAGTAAATGCTGAAATTAATACTATGATTAATAAATGCTGTATTAGTATTGTTCATTCTTAGTTCATGTTAACTAATGTAGTTAACGAATGTTAACTAATGAACCTTATCGTAAAGTGTTACCGAAAGTTCACTTATTGGCATCTTTCTGCTGTATGGTCCTTGAAATAATGCATCAAAAACAGTGAACAGCCATACAACGAATATCATAGATTTTACAAAGGCTAAAGTCATGACTATATCCATTCATTTTATAAAACAAATTGTGGTCTTTATATTATCGTCAGAGTTAATGTGCATGCCAATTTATCATGTGTACCAAACAGTATTTTAACACATTTTCTATTTACCCACAAAAATTGTAAGCTCTTTACTGATCTTTTTCTCATTCAGGGATATCATCCATTCTGTTTGAGACACGCATTGGCTGCCTGGAGAAAGAGATTCCTGCTGAGACACAAGATTTCATTAATTCTATTGCGCAAATGTTCTCCTACAGTGCATCAGTGGTGTTGCTGCCAAACTGGACTCGCAAATTCTTGCCATTTTGGAAGTGGTACCTTGATGGCTGGGAGGGCATATTCAAATTTGGTAAGTTCACACTTCTTCTTCAGATAGACTACAAGAGATGCAGGCATGTTTTGCAGTTGGATGATGTTTTGTATTGGATTATGCATAGGCAAAAAAATGATTAACATGAAGATGGATGAAATTCAGAAGCGTGTGGATGCAAATGAGGAGGTTGCCGGGGAGTATCTCACCTATCTGCTTTCCAATGTCAAGATGAGCAGTAAAGAAGTTTACGGAAGTGTTTCTGAGCTGCTGTTGGCTGGAGTGGACACAGTAAGAGATATTTCATGTATCTTTGACTAGTTTAAACATAATATGTTTGTGTTTTGAAATTATAGTTCTTCCTCTTCTTGTTCTAGACATCTAACACTATGTTGTGGACACTGTATCTCCTCTCAAGACATCCAGAAATACAGGATACTCTGTATCAGGATGTAACCAGTGTTTTAAAGGGCAAAAGTATCCCAACAGCACAGGAAGTGAACAGCATGGCTTACGTCAAAGCTGTCATCAAGGAAGCATTAAGGTTAAAAATTATGTTGCGTAATATAATACACCTTTGAGAAGTCATATACTATACACTGCTAGTCAAGTCAGAAATGACTACATTTATACATACAAAAATTCTATTTCTAAAATATGCTGTTTTTTGAACTTTCTATTCATTGAACAAAGTGTCAACAGAGTTTGGGACATTTTGCGGCTTTATTAAAACAGGCAGCAGAAATACAAACAGGCCAGGCCAGGAGTAACAATATCCAAGACAAACAGAGGCGCAGTCCAAATACAAGCAGAGGGCCAGCGCAGGCAGAAAACAATCATAAACAGTATCCAAACAGTCGAGGCAGTAAAGAGGCGCCAAAGGGTCAGAAACTAGATAACAATCCGGACTCATACACAGGCAAGGTGATAGGAAACAATGGAATGGCCAGAAATATCAGCCAGGGATTGGGGAACAGGTGAGGGTGGTAATCAGTTCCAGGCATGGAGATCATGGGAAACGGATTCCAGGACAATAAAGTCAATACTCAGGTGAGGGAGTCCTCTGGTGGGGAGTGAGAGGAACCATGGAGGCCAAGTTCAAGACAGAGCACACTTTCTGCAAGCATCCTGTAAGCCTGTACTGGTGGAGAATGCCGTTTTCCATTTATCCCCCTTACGGATGCAAATGAGATAAGTGCTGCGTAGCTGTAGTTTAGTAAAATGCTTAGTACTTCTGAGCTTTTTGAGTGCTGCTGGAACCAGAGGTAGAGGGTAGTGGAACTTTACAGTGATCTTGTTAAGGCCTTGATAGTTAATGCACGAATGGAGCCCTCATCCTTTTTTTCAACCCTGGTCCTGGGGATCGACTTTCCTGCAGAGTTCAGCTCCAACCCTGACCAAACACACCTGAACCAGCTAATTAGGATTTGAAGGAGCACTTGATAATTACAGACAGGTGTGTTTGATTAGGGTTGGAACTAAACTCTGCAGGAAGGTCGATCTCCAGGAACAGGGTTGGGCACCCCTGGTCTAGCCTGACCACAGTACAAACACAGGTGAATGCATTGATTCCTCTTCTTAGAGGTAAGCATGGCCGATTCACATATGTTTAGGTTCATTCATAATAGATGCAGTGGCAGAACTGTGGACAAGGGTTTTAGTGTTTTTTATTTCTCAAATCAGACTGTTGATGTCAATAGCTAGTTCGATAAACTGATCCAGGGTCCTTACTTCATTCCAACAAACAAGTTCTGATTGAAGCTCTACACATAATTTGTGATGAAAAAGCAGCTTTAGGGTGCAGAAGTTGAGGGCACACTCAGCTGCTGTATTTTTAGCCTGCGGAAGTGTTAGAAACTGATCCCCAGCATCCTTACCTCCTTCTGGGTGTTCAAACACTTAACAAAATTGCTGCTAAATGAGGGAAATGTGGGTCGTTCATCGTTCTACACTGCTGTAGCCCAATTCAAATCTTTCCCAGTAAGCAGGGAGCAGACAAAGACATGTGGTTCTCGTCTATGGGTTATAACAAAGGTTGCTGATTAACAAACAAAGACCACTGAAGCAAGAAACTGTTATATTTGGCAAGAGTTCTTTTGAATTTCTCTTGGGAGGCAAGGCTTGGAATAGTGGTGACTGTGCTTGAGGACGATGGGTTAGCTATGGGGTGTGCTATTGATTTGCGGCTAGAACAAAGACTACATTAGTCAGCTGAAGAAGCGCACCTGAATCAGTGGCGAGGTGTTCTTTAACGAAGGGACAACAGAGTTGGGATCCATTTGCAGCTTTATCAAAAAAAAGCAGCAGACAAACAGGCCAGAGTTTGATCACCCACAGTAGCAATATCCAAAACAAAACAGAGTCGTAGTTGAAATACAGGCAAAGGGTCAGGGCAGGAAACAATCATAAACAGTATCCAAACAACTGAGGTAGTCCAGAGTCATTGGCTGCGTTTACACTTGGCATTAACATGCGACCTGTATCCAGATGTGATTGTGATCAGATCTCAGTTATTGTAAAGCAATCCAGCCATTGTATCTGCATTCGCAGGTCAACGTCACGCAAAACTCTGTCTCCTTTCTCCTGAACTGTCAGAAGAGAGATGGAGAACACCAGGCCGTGGCGCGCTAGTGAGACTTGCACACTTATTTTGATTTGTAAAAGGTCAACTTTGCACTGCGGTCATCCTCTGGGGACAGTCATAGCCTAATGAGAGTCAGACTTGTAACCCAAGTTAGAGTCGAGTCTTAGGTCTGGCAGGGATTGTAGGTGGGGGGAGTGAATGTACAGTGCTCTCTCCACCCTCAATACCACAATTGAGGTGAGACCCTTGAGCAAGGCACCAAACCCCCAACTGCTCCCCAGCTGGATAGGTATAATGCAGAGCACAATTTCTGAGAATGGAACACCATACTTGGTCACGTCACGTCATCCTCCTCCTCCTCTGGAGACTTATTTAAGTACTTCACAAGTGTAAGCACAGCCATACACAAGCAAGGCAATAGGAAACAATGGAATGCTCAGAAATGTCAGCCAGGGTGAAACAAGACTTCACAAGGAGTGGATGTAAGTGGGCTGTTTAAAATAGTCTGGGGAATGGGGAATAGGTGAGGCTGGCAATCAGTTGCAAGTACAGGGGTCATGGGAAATAGAGTCCGGGACAAAAAATCAATACTCAGGTGAGGGAGTGGTGGTGAGTGGGGGGAAGTTTGTGATACAAAGAATCCAGAGAAAATGTATTACGGTTTCCACAAAAATATAAAGCCGCAAAACCAATTCATAATAAGAATTTTTATTATCAGTTGATAATAGTTGATAATAATTAAACACCAAAATAGCATATTCAAATGATTTCTGAAAGACCATGTGACTGTAGTGTCAAATGACGGCTAAAAATTCAGCTTTGCCATCACAGAAGTAAATTACACTTTAAAATATGTTTGAATAGATCATTCTCTTTTATGTGCGTGTGTGTATATAAGATAAGAGATGAAAAAATCGTAATTATTCAAAACTTTTGTGTAATTGTATAATTGCATATGGTAATCTCTGTAATTTCATGTGCAGGATGTACCCTGTGGTGGCCACAAATTCTCGTCTTATTGTAGAAAATGATGTTGTCATTGGTGGACACTTTTTCCCTAAAAAGGTAAATTGTTTCATAGTTGTTAGAATGAAAACAGGGTTGCCATTTCAGAAATTGGCATCACTAAATCAGCTGTTTTATTTAAACAGACATCATTTACTCTGTGCCACTATTCAATCACCCATGATGAGAAAGTCTTCCCAGAGCCATGGAAGTTCAAACCTGAGCGCTGGCTGCGAGATGGTAGAACGAGACCCAACCCATTTGGGTCAATCCCATTTGGCTTTGGAGTCAGAGGCTGTGTTGGCCGTCGCATTGCTGAACTGGAGATGCATCTGGCTTTGGCAAGGGTAAGCAAGACAGACATTTATTTCTGAATTTGTGCCAGACAGTTATATTACATTATATGTTTCATTCTTTTCATTCCAGCTAAGCAAGTTGTTTGAATTCAGACCGGACCCAAGTATAGGTGAGGTTAAGGCACTCAATCGTGCAGTGCTTGTGCCAGACAGAAAGGTTAACCTCCGCTTTGTAGAGAGACAGAAGAACATCTGAACCCTAGCTAAAGAATACCATCGTTTCAACAAGACATAAGCTGCCTGTGTACATATACGAAAATGATCAGCTAGTGTGAATCATGTAAATGTCAACTTCTGTACCTCTGTCTGGATATAATTCTATTGTGCTTTGGAATATGCAATATGAAGGACCCTGTATAACACTGTGAAAATTATTTTTTCCCCACTCAATTTTGCCATGTTGCCATTAAATTAAACCCCCTACACTTTCCTTTAATGGGTGGAGCACCCAGACTCTAATGATGTGTCTCCCAACGTAACTAGTCTACTTCCTCATTTCCTCAGATCACTTTCTTTAAATGAAATGTTATGTGGTCTTTCTGATAAACTGTTGATGCAAGGGCAAGTTCTTAACAATCAACAGATAATTGAAAATGAGACACAAGGAATAAAATAATGTAAATCTAGTGTAAACAGATTAAATTACATTTAACAATGTGTGTTGGTTGTTTTTTTTTTTTACACAAAATCACTTTATATCTTCTCAGATCAGATATGTCGATACTTGATAAACAATAGGTTAGTGGTAATAAACTGTGTTTTACAATGCAAGGTAGTGATAAGGAGATTTTACCATATTGAACATTTATTAAAATGTGTTTTATATTTTATCTAAATATGCAATATGTTTAACATTAAAAACAATATGATATATATTCAGTACATATATATATTTTATGTAAGGAATAGTTCACAACAAGCTGTTGATTTATTAGAAGATACTGTAATTGCATTATTTTCTAATAATTCAACAGACCGGAGTCAGTTATTCCCCTTATACTACGGTTACCACATCTCAGAACATTTGTTCAGATGATGTATTTCAAGACATTGATCAGGTTTTTTGTCCTTGAAACTTGTGTATAGGATTAATTTCTTATGCATCTCATCATCACCCCACCTGCTAATTCCAAAATGTCTTTTTAAACCTAGTAAAGGAGGATTAAGCAGCTAATAGCAGACTAATGCAGCTAATTATTAAGTTATGAGAGAGAGAGAATAAGCTAATGCAGTTAATTATTAAGTGATGTGTGTGTGAGAGAGAATAAGCCTATGTGAGTCTGTGCATCTCTCAGCAGTAACGGAAGCTGCTTCTGTACTAATAGCGAGACTTTAAGTTTATCTGCTTCATGAACAACGCTGGTATTACCACGCTAGTGAGAAATGACATGTAGCTTGAAAATAATGGCACACCTTAAAACGTTCAAGCATTCAACAGCCCCAAATGTTCTTAAAAATGAAACATTTAGTCATCAATAGATAATGGTCAAGTTTATCTTAAAGTTTCTTTTTCAAATCCAGCAATAATGAATGAGGTACTTTAGTAGCATGGAGAATTTGTGTATTTCTTCTATTTTTAATGTTATTGGTTAAGCAACAACAGATCACATCATGCACTAATTGTCTTTCCCATTGTTTGAAGTCATGTGCTTCATTTGCAGAATGACCAGTGAATTGCGGTTCTCTGCTCTTATTGTAAGTATAAATAACTACAGCAATTAAATACAACATTGGATGACAGTATGAATAAATGAAATATTACAGGAAGACAACAAAGGATATATATATATATCTCAAAACATTTGATGGACCAGAATCTTTATTTTTTGTATGCACAATACTGTTGTGTGAAAAATTTGAGAATTTGATAAAGAGGGCATTGAGTATATCAGAAAAACAATGGTCTATGTCATCTATACTGAACCACAAACCATGATAGAAAATAAATTGCCCATTCATTTAACCAACTGCTTTTTTTTCTTTCCCCCCGCTATGCAGTGTTTATTGATCTGATATCCTTATTTCTTTGCCATGATTATACAGGACTAAAAGTGACATTTAAAAATAAAATGATAATTACTTACATTTTATTTTTATTACAATTTATTTTATTTCTACAATTCAGGATTTAATTATTCAAACATAACAATGGAAATAAATAGATAACTTTTTAAACTGACATATTAATAGACATATTTAAGAAATCTTTTTATTGCACAGTTGCTTTTCTAGGGCATTTTGCCAAATGCTTTCTTTACCCATTTGTCATGAGAGAATAAATGGACTAAGAGTCAGATTTAAAAAAAAATACAATAAATGATTTTTAGATTTCTTTTCTTTTATTTATTTATACAATTCAAGATTTAATAATTCATACATAACAAT